>NC_029772.3:2451535-2453527 GCF_000817695.3 Arachis duranensis
AACAACACCAAGTTTTTGGCGTTATTGCCAGGGATTGTTCAAGTTTGGACAACTGACGGTTCATCTTGTTGCTTAGATTAGGTATTTTTTTTTTCGAAATTCTTGAAGATGAATTCTAGAGTTTCATGATGATTTGTTGAAATCTGGCTGGCTGAGAAGCCATGTCTAATCTGATTGGACCGAGGTTTCAACTCATCACCACAAGAGCTTGTTGATTTCTTATCAATCTTGCTTTTGGAGCAGTGATTTGCTAAGGCTTGGCTGGCCTCTGGCCATGTCTAGTGTTTTGGACCGAAGCTTTCTTTGGAAGCTTGGCTGGCTGTGAAGCCATGTCTAATTCCTGGACCGGAGTCTTAGACTAGCATTGCACTGATTCCTGGAATTCTCATTAAGAATTTTGATGTTTTCACTTAATTTTCGAAAAACACAAAAAAATTTACAAAATCATAAAAATCCAAAAATATTTCTTGTTTGAGTCTAGTGTCTCATCATAAGTTTGGTGTCAATTGCATGCATTCATATGTCTAAGTGATCTTCAAGATGTTCTTGATGATTTACTTGCTTTGATCTTTAAATTCTCTTGACTTGAGTGTCTTGTGTGTCTCATATGCATTTTCATTTTGTTAGTGTCAGTAGTAGACAAACTACTAAGTTTGGTGTCTTGCATGCATTGTTAGTTGATTCTTGTTGCATTTTGGTTTGTCCTTATTATCAAAAATCCAAAAATATTTTTAATTTGTGTCTTTTCAAGTCAATAATACAGAGAATTGAAGATTCAGAACATACAGCAGAGGAATTGCACAGAAAAAGCTGGGCGTTCAAAACGCCCAGTGAAGAAGGACAGACTGGCGTTTAAACGCCAGCCAGGGTACCTGGTTGGGCGTTTAACGCCCAAAAAGGTAGCATTTTGGGCGTTAAACGCCAGAATGTATACCATTCTGGGCGTTTAACGCCAGGATGGCTAAGGGAGGAAGATTTTGTTTTCAAACCAGATTTTTTCTAAGTTTTCAAAATCTTTTCAAAATCAAATCTTTTTCAAATCAATTTATCAATCAAATCTTGTTCAAAACCAATTTCTTTCCATTTTTAAAGATACTTACTATCAATTAATGATTTGATTCAACATTTCAAGTATGTTACCTTTTCTGTTGAGAAAGGTTTAATGTTTGAATCATATCTTTTCTTGTTAGTCAAGTTTTTAATTTTCAAACCAAATCTTTTTAAAAAAAAAATGTTTTCAAACCAAATCTTTTTAAAAATTGTTTTCAAATCATATCTCCTCAATCACATTTTTTTTAAATCAATCATATCTTCTTAATCACATCTTTTTCAAAATAGTTTTCAATCAAATCCTTTTGATTTCTAATTTCAAAATCTTTTTCAAAAATCACTTGATTTCTTTTCCATTTTTCATTTTCGAAAATTAAGTAATGTTTTTCAAAAATGTTTTCAAATTTTTCACTTAATTTTCGAAAATCACTTCCCTCTTTCTCACACCCTTCTAATTATGGACTAACACTATCCTTTAATGCAAAATTCGAACTCCATTCTCTCTGATAAGTTCGAATTTTCCCACTTCTGTCTTCTACTCTTCTTTTCCTCTGACACCTAAAGGAATCTCTATACTGTGACATAGAGGATTCCACATTTTCTTGTTCTCTTCTCTTTCTTATGAGCAGGAGCAAAGACAAAGGCATTCTTGTTGAGGCTGATCCTGAACCTGAAAGGACCTTGAAGAGAAAGCTAAGAGAAGCCAAAGCACAACTCTCTTTAGAGCACCTGACCGAATTCTTCAAGGAAGAAGAACAAATGGCAGCCGAAAATAACAACAATGCCAACAATGCAAGGAAGGTGCTGGGTGACTTTACTGCACCTACTCCCGACTTCTATGGGAGAAGCATCTCTATCCCTGCCATTGGAGCAAACAACTTTGAGCTTAAGCCTCAATTAGTTTCTCTAATGCAACAGAATTGCAAGTTCCATGGACTTCCA
>NC_029772.3:2454315-2455235 GCF_000817695.3 Arachis duranensis
GAAGAGGTGAATTACATGGGAGAACCCTATGGAAACACCTATAATCCTTCATGGAGAAATCATCCAAATTTTTCATGGAAGGATCAGCAGAGACCCCAACAAGGTTTCAACAATAATAATGGTGGAAGAAACAGGTTTAGCAATAGCAAGCCTTTCCCATCATCTTCTCAGCAACAGACAGAGAGTTCTAAGCAGAATACCTCTGACTTAGCAACTATGGTCTCTGATCTAATTAAAACCACTCAAAGTTTCATGACTGAAACTAGGTCCTCCATTAGGAATTTGGAAGGACAAGTGGGTCAGCTGAGCAAGAAAATTACTGAACTTCCTCCAAGCACTCTCCCAAGCAATACTGAAGAAAATCCAAAGGGAGAATGCAAGGCCATCAATATGGCCGAATTCTGGGAGGAAGAGGAGGCAGTGAACGCCACTGAGGAAGACCTCACTGGACGTCCACTGACCTCCAATGAACTCCCAAATGAGGAACCTTGGGAATCTGAGGCTCAAACTGAGACCATAGAGATTCCATTGGACTTACTTCTGCCATTCATGAGCTCTGATGAGTATTCTTCTTCTGAAGAGGATGAGTATGTCACTGAAGAGCAAGTTGCTAAATACCTTGGAGCAATCATGAAGCTGAATGACAAGTTATTTGGAAATGAGACTTGGGAGGATGAACTCCCTTTGCTCACCAAAGAACTGGATAACTTGTCTAGGCAGCATTTGCCTCAAAAGAGGCAGGATCCTGGGAAGTTTTCTATACCTTGTACCATAGGCACCATGACCTTCAAGAAGGCCTTGTGTGACTTAGGGTCAAGTGTAAACCTCATGCCCCTCTCTGTAATGGAGAAATTAGGGATCTATGAGGTACAAGCTGCAAAAATCTCACTAGAGATGGCAGACAACTCAAGAAAACAAGC
>NC_029772.3:2455788-2456765 GCF_000817695.3 Arachis duranensis
TCTCTTCTTCCCCCATTCACCAATCACCTCAACACCTCTTCCCCAAAAACCCTTCACCTATCAAATCCCATCTTTCTCTTCACCACTCACATCCATCCTTCATAAATCCCCACCAACCTCACCCTTCAAATTCAAACCACTTTCCCTCCCAAACCCACCCATAATGGCCGAACCATTCACCCCCTCTCTCCTATATATACCCCTCTTCAACCCTTCATTTTCACACAACCCAAACACCACTTCTCTCCCTCTTTGGCCGAACACACCACCATCTCCCTCTTCCTCATTTCTTCTTCTTCTACTCTCTTCTTTCTTCTTTTGCTCGAGGACGAGAAAACATTTTAAGTTTGGTGTGGTAAAAGCATTGCTTTTTATTTTTCCATAACCATTTATGGCACCTAAGGCCGGAGAAACCTCTAAAAAGAGGAAAGGGAAGACAAAAGCTTCCAGGCCGGAGAAACCTCTAGAAAGAGGAAAGGGAAGGTAAAAGCTTCCACCTCCGAGTCATGGGAGATGGATAGATTCCTCTCAAGGGTGCATCAAGACCACTTCTATGAAGTTGTGGCCTTGAAGAAGGTGATCCATGAGGTCCCCTTTTCACTCAAAAAGGGTGAATATCCGGAGATCCGCCATGAGATCCGAAGAAGAGGTTGGGAAGTTCTTACCAACCCCATTCAACAAGTCGGAATCTTGATGGTTCAAGAGTTCTATGCCAATGCATGGATCACCAAGAACCATGACCAAAGTGTGAACCCGAACCCAAAGACTTATCTTACTATGGTTCGGGGGAAATACTTGGATTTCAGTCCGGAGAGTGTGAGGGTGGCGTTCAACTTGCCTATGATGCAAGGAGATGAACATCCTTACACTAGAAGGGTCAACTTTGATCAAAGGTTGGACCAAGTCCTCACAGTCATATGTGAAGAGGGCGCACAATGGAAGCAAGATTCAAGAGGAAAGCCGGTCCAATTGAGAAG
>NC_029772.3:2464738-2466532 GCF_000817695.3 Arachis duranensis
TCACTGAGAGGATGGGAGGTAGCCACTGATAATGGTGAAACCCTACATAAGCTTGCCATGGAAAGGAGTAAGAAGGATTGGATGAAGACAGTAGGAAAGCAGAGAGACGGAAGGGAAGGCATCTTCATACGCTTGTCTGAAGCTCTTACACCAATGAATTACATAAGTATCTCTATCTTTATCTCTATGTTATTTTCGTTTATCATCACCATTACCAATTGAGTTTGCCTGACTAAGATTTACAAGATGACCATAGCTTGCTTCAATACTAACAATCTCCGTGGGATCGACCCTTACTCACGTAAGGTTTATTACTTGGACGACCCAGTGCACTTGCTGGTTAGTTGTGCGAAGTTGTGTAATGCCATGGTATTGAGCCTACCAAGTTCTTGGAGCCATTACCGGGGATTATGAGAGTTGTGAAAAAGTATAGTTCACAATTTCGCGCACCAGAGTTTTATACATATAGATATATATAAACATAGCAAAATACAACATCCATAAGTCCTACTTTGCTGCAGAGAAACTCCAGACGCCTAGCGAAGTGCCTCTCAACCTGCATCTGAAAACAACAACATTTGTATGGAATGAGAACCGGAGGTTCTCAGCATGGTAATGGTGCCCACAAACATAATATATAAGGTACCAGGAAAGCAAGAGGCAATCTTAGAACTTCGACACTCATATTTGAAACTTAGAATATTAACTAAACCATAAATTAGGGTAAGTCTTCTGAGGCATCTAGATTCTAACTCAATTCTAATCTTAATCCCTCAATTATCACCTTCCTTCAACCTTCAAAAACTCTGGTGCACAGACAAACAATATAGACAAAGACATACACAAGTAGAGTCTAGTTATTGTAGGTAGCAAGTATGGCAGATAAGCATAGTGATTCACAAAGGCAAACCCAAATAATGAACAAACAAGCAAAATACACAAATGCATATGATGCATGTCTACCCTATGGCTAATGAGCTCATTTGTCGGTTCTGTAGCCAAACCCGACATACTGGTAGCTAACCTGGATATCATCTTTCTCTTGCGTACAAAAATCTTAGCACATCGGCTGACCATTAGAGGGAATATGTGCCCTGTCACCATTAGAGGGAATATGTGCCCTCTCACCATTAGAGATAATACATGCCCTGTCACTATTAGAAGGAATCGGTGCCCTGTCACCCTTACAACCAGAGAGAAAACATAGCATACTCATCATCAAACATCCTCATTCGTGACTCATTTACCATATTCATTCATTTTCAATTAACCATCATCAAGTTCAATTACTTTTATTCATTATAGCCAGTATTCATCATATACTCAACAACTCTGCACTTCTCAATCATGACACATTACTTTACAACTGACATCACTTTCAAATCACCACCCTTTCAAGGTTCAATCCCATCACTATGAATGAGACTAAGTTTTATGGTCATAGAGAGTAAAATTAGAAGTTTAGAAGTTCAAAATCATGTTTAAAATCACAAAACTCAAATTGCTGAAAAATAGGTCCCCGCGTACGCGGACCTTTACTCGCGTACGCAAGTCTCCTTGGCCGAATGGTTTGCTCACATCGCGTGCATGTTCCCGTGTACGCGAGCCTCTCTAAAATGCCAAAAAGGTTGTTAAATGTTGCATAATTGTCTTTCGCAGACTAAACTTCTGACGTTCATAATTTTTTTGTTAAAAATTATTTTTAATCCGTTCTTCAAATGGTGTAAACTTAACGGACCCAATTTTCATACAAAACAAGTTTGGAAAGGTTGGGAGTTTGGAAGCCGAGTTATG
>NC_029772.3:2466562-2468641 GCF_000817695.3 Arachis duranensis
ATCAGTTTTTTTTTTTTTATCAAAAAATATCAAACCTCTACTTTCACAATTTTTCACAATTTTCTACCAACCTACCACAGCTATACATAGCACCAAAACATACCAGCCACACCTCAACACTTCATTTTCATATCATGATATCCAATTCCACAAAATCATCAAGTCCAACTCCAACAATTTCATTCAATACAACATTATTCCTCAATATACCGACAATAATAATTAATATTCATTAATCTCACTACGACATCAATCATCAATGCATCATTATAGTTCATTAAAACCATCACCTCATCAACCATACACCACATTCATACCTTTCACCAACATACCAAATATCCACATCAATCCAACACATACTACATTAACCAAAATCGCTAAATAGGCATCAAACACACAATTATCTTATCCTAGGTTGTCTAACCTATGTTTTCACAAGACATTATATATTATATACGAAAAACCAAAACCATACCTTGGCCAATTTCTCCCTAATGATGAAGCACCTCAGTTTTACTGTTTTTTTAAGCTTTCACTTCACCATAGCCGTACCAAAACAAGTTCCCAACTTCCAACGTCCCAAATCCTCAAGTTCAATCACCAAATGTACTTCAATTCATCATATTTCAATCTATTTACACATTTAGTTCTATAATCAACATCAACACTTGCAAATTCAACAATCCACAAGGGGTTGAAGGTTTTTACCTTTCTTATGCATCAATTGAGCTCAGAGTGATACTAAATTGGGGGAAGAAGAGACTAGAGTGATACTAAAGCTTCCTTACCAAATTGGTTAGTGGGCTTTGTAAAGCTCAGTGCGGTGGACGCGTGGCCACAAACAGTGCAGCGATTGAAACTCCGAATTGGAAGTTATGATGAAATGAAATCAAGAACAAGGGTTTTGTTCTTGTTCCTTCTTCCCCAAATGTTTCCCGGCATGAAACTCAAAATGTGGGGAAGAAAGAGGCTGAAGCCATTCATTAATGTGAGGTTGGGTTGGGCCTTGGGCCTATTTTACCCGGTTCGACTTGTTCTACCCAATCTTAGGTCAAAACTTTTAAAATTAGTGTCAAAATTGATGTTTTAATTAATTCTACCTCATTAAACTATAAAATTCTATTTTCTAATTTTCTTAATTAATAATTAATTTATTCGCTAATTGTTCACTAATTACGCGGGGTTTACATCCTGTATAGTTTTAGAAACAATAGAGATTATAATTTGTCTTTGTTTTTGTCATATAAGATTCTTTGTAATCGAACTTTGTGCCTCCTCTCAGATCATAGTTCAACATAGTGCTTATCTATTTTCCTTCTTAGTTTTAAATCTGATCTGTTTTCTCTGATTTGTAAGTGTCGCTCGGCTATTTTCTTGAACGAAAGTTTTTCTTCTGTAAAAAAAAAAAAACTTAATAAAAGAAACAACCAAATAAGAATACAACACAATCACAAAAGTAAGATCCATTTTTTCATAAACACGGTTGAAATGTAATTGTTGTTGAAAACTCTTCAAACAACTTATTTTAAAGATAAAAAGAACAACTTAAAAAGATCTTAAAAAAAACATCCAAAACTACGATAAAATAAACATAATATTATAAAAAAAAATCTCAAACTGTTATAAAAAAAATCCAATAACCTTTAAAAAAATATTTATATTAAGAAACACATGGAAAAAAGTAACACATGCTGGTGAATTAAAAAACAAAAAATAATATTTCACAATGAACATCCAAAATTATCTAAAACAAACATTTGAAATCTATTGCAAAGATAATGCTCATACACGAAATGTAACATCCAAAACTCTTGCCAAAATAACATCCAAAAGTCATGAAAATTTGAATACATTCCAACGAGAAAATTCAAAAAAAAAAAGAACTCAATATAAGGGTATAATGTGTGTCGCGGACGGCGTCGTGCAGCGTTTCTTACCCGCGTGGTACACAATGGAGGGCACGGCTGCTGGTGCGTGGCTGCACCTCTGGTGGCGTACGGGGGGTTTGCGGTGCAGGGTGGCTTGGGCGTGGCTGTGGGGGAGGAAGTGCTTTGGCGTCAATGATACGTATATCAAGGG
>NC_029772.3:2468671-2521229 GCF_000817695.3 Arachis duranensis
TAAACGAGAATAAAAGTGAAATTAGGATTATTTTTGATATAGGATTACAAATTTTTTTTTTCTTGTTGAGCTTCTTTTGCAGTTCATATGCTAATTGGATGGTACTCTTGTTAGTTATCTAGCAGGATTGATTAACTAAACCTGTATGTTTGACAATCATGCGTTACATTAGTCTCTCGTTCTTTTCCGTTAGTGACTCATCAGGTCGTTAGTGAATTAGGCAATTAGCATTTCTTCTACCATTATTAGGGTGACAAACGGGGTCAAAACTTACTGAGTCGGGTCACGTAACTCACCAAAAAAAAGCGGACTGGATTAAAAATTTGAGTCTGATATGATAAAAAAAAAATTCGTCTAACTTACACCACCTAATCCGTAAGTTTTGGTGCGTTTCGGCAGGGTGGGACAAACTTGTCCGGCGGGCTTGTGGCTTTAAATGATAATTGAATTTGAAACGTTATTTTTGTGCTTTATTTAAAATGTTTGTTCATTTTACTTTTAAGTTATAATTTGGATTATATTTGATTGATTAGAAATTTAGACAATATTAGTTATATATTTTGAACAATGTTTATTTTATTTTGAACAATGTTAATTTTATTATTTTATTTCAAAAAACTTACTTGATGATTATGTTTATTAAATATTTAAAATTATAAAAACTTTAATATTTATAAATTTAAAAATTATAAGTTTGTTGAAATATTTATAAAATTATATATTTTTTAATATTTAAAGTTGAATAATTTTTTAAAAAAAAGAGAAAATTAATAGACTTAAATTCGCCAACCCATCAATCCACCGTCAGAAGGGACGGTGTTTAAATTTGGGATCATCCCATTAGGTAGGATAAGGGCGGACTAACCTGCCACATGACGAAATTTTGGTGAGATGGGACAGGCTAGCTTCCCTGTCACCCCTATCTGTCATGCCTAACACTACAATAGTTGGTTAAGGTGGCAAATAAACTTTAGTAACTCAAGGTTGTTCATCTCCCTTTTATAACCCATCCTCCTTTAATGTCAAATCATAGAATTTCTCTTCATAACTATGGAAGCGTGATTAGTTATGAGAGTCAGGCACCAAGGAGCTCAATTCGGTCAACCATGAGGACCTCAATCACAGCAGGGTCGTGAGGGTGAAGTGATGGTGTGGTTGTGTTCTTGTTCTATGTTGGTTGTATAAACTCAACCCCTGATACTGATGTCTCAATTCCAATGTTATTTTGAGTCCATTTTCATTATCTTTCTTCTTTCCAATATGCTCCGACAAACTCAAGAATTTTTGCTAGAGTCAGCTTCCATGATTATTCCTATTCTAAAATATTTGCTCATGAATACCTTAAAGAGTAGAGAATTCTTCTTGGTCAATAATTTAATCTCTAACACTATTTTGCAAGCATTGCCTAACATTTTGATCTTTAAAACCCATTCTACCAATTAGTTTTGGTTTGTTTAGAATATTCTACCTTGTTTAGTAAATTTTTCTCTTGTTTAAATTTTTTTTTCCAACATTAAAATAAGATTTAGCATTAAGTTTTCGCTACTCACAACCTAAGAGCTTAATAAACTTTTTCACACTTATTTCATTTTAGAAAAAAAATTCTAAACAAAGCTCTACTCCACCTTTTTATGCGTTTTCTAGCCATGTCAACCATTACCTCAAAATCTATCGCTTCATCGACCTCAAAGGTCACCTTCACCATAACCTGTTATCACTATTTATCCCACTCAATTCACATGAATAATGTTGGGTAATCAATTTTTTTCAGTTAATATTAATTAACATTTTAAAAATGATTTTGCTTATTTTAAATTTTAGACCTAAAATCACAAATTTTTAGTACTATACCCTAAAACTTAAAATTGGTTAACATTAGATAACTAAAAGTTAATTTTCTATGCTTTCTCATCCATATGAGATTACACAAGCTTATTCATCAAGTTCTGCATAGCACTTTCATAAATTCAAAATCTTCATGTTAAATTGCTTATGTTGATAAGAAACCAAAGAATTTACTATTAAAGTTGATGAATTTAGACAAAAGAATAAGTTCAGATAAATGTTATCAGAGAAAATCTAAGAGAGAATTAACAGATTGATGGATATTCTGTAAGCTCATAGAAAATTTTGTACTCAAATTAAAGTTATAACTCGATCTATACAATAAATCCTGTGATTTATATTACAGAAAATTTTGTACTCAATTTTGTAAGTAGATTTAATCGTGATCACTGTTTAGTTTGAGAAGACTTGAAAAAATAATATATCTAAAGTTCTTAAATCTTTGTGATATGAGTTATTGGCTAGCCTGAAAAGGTTTTAGAAAATAATATCTAAATCTCTCATATTATTGGCTCTAAGTTGTAGTAGCTTGAGAAGGTTAGTATAAATACTCTCTTAACTCATCACTTTACTTTTGAATAAAGTTTTATATTTAGGTTTAATTACACTGTTGGTCCTTATAATTTCGTAAAATTTTTAATTAGGTCTCTATTTTTTTTCTTTTTAATTGGATTCCTGTACCATTTTTCTTTTCAATTAGATCCTTCTTGACAGTAATTGGTTTAACTTTATAGGGATCCAATTTAAAAAAAAAAAATTGGTATAGAGACCCAAATAAAAAGAAAAAAAAAGTATAGAGACCTAATTAAAAGTTTTGCGAAACTATAGAGACCAATAGAGTAATTAAACATTATATTCATTTTAACTCGATATCTGTTTATCTACAAGCACTTAAAGTTTTTCAAAATTCAATTCTAACATATAATTCCTGCTACTCGTAAGCCAAAATCTTGATAAGCCTTTTTTAGATTTGTTTTTATTTTAGAAAAATATGTTTAAATACATTTCAACTCCTTTTTTCGTAAATCTTTGAGCTATTTTTGTTCCGTCTAAATTTATGATTTGATATGAAGTGTGCTCCATTGCTGCTATGAATTGATCAAAGAATCAAGCATTAACAACTCGATGTTGCACAAATCCACAAATTAAGCTCGAATTCACAAAATCCTTCTAAAAAGAACAGAGAAAAATCCATTTTTTGGTGCACAAACTTGTTGATTACACCATAATAAAAAATTTTCTGAACAACACACTTGAGCACATAGTTAATACTTTTCAATAAAATTTTAATTTTCTATTTAATCTCTATTGATCTTCAAAATCTCTATCTGTTGTTAAGCTAGGGGTTTTGGAGTTAACAATTAGTTCTACTTAATTTGTTCATAATTGTGCCTCTTGATACTTCATGAGGCTGATTTTTCTTTATATGAAAAAAATTTTGGTGGTTTTTTTGGAAATGGGATTATTTAGTGTAATTACAGATGATAAATTTTGTAGGTGTGAAGTCAACACGTGGGAAGCGTGTTGCAATACGTGGGGGCGTGCTGGATACGTAGCAGCATCCTAGCCAACACGTGAGAGACGTGTTGGACACGTGGCAACATATTGACCAACACGTGGGGACGTGTTGCAATACGTAAAAGGCGTGCTAAATGATTTCCACAATACTGTAATACACTTCAAATATCAATATTCAACCAAAATACCATTCTTACTTCCATATTAAAAATAATTTCTGACTTCATGACTCCATATAATGTTTTTCAAGTTCACATTATATTTGTACTTGTTCTTTATTGAAAACCTAGTTTCATGCAATGAATTTTTGAAATTTTGTCTTTAGATGCTGTTTAATTTATACATATGTGATTAAAGTTTTCTTATCCAAAATTATAAGACATACATCCAAATAGTTCCCATTTGATACTAAAGCACAATACCATTGACGAAAAACAATAATTACTAAGTTTATGTATATAAATAATATATAATCAACCTGGGTAACTTTATATCTAATGAAATTATTTTTTGAACCAATATACATATAGCAGATGGAAAATTAAAGTTTGCACTATTTATTATATGAATAATACTACTTGTGCATCTTCATCTCACGAAATGTATAAGGATGTTCTCCACCCAAAGAAGCTGAAAAAATAAAATAAAATAAAACAATTGAATTAGTAGTAACTCATAGTTCACACGCATTCATAATTTTGATCAAGATTAACTTTTAAAGGGTATGAATACCACAGGCATGCTTGAAAGGTACATATATAAAATCTTTAATTTTAAAGAGTATGTTAGGGTTTTTATTTTTTGTATTGTACTACAAGTGTTTTTCAATAACGTGGAAACTTAGTGTATTTTTATTTTGTATGGATGCTACAAATCTGAAAATCAGATTTATGATTTTTATTTTTTATTTTTTAAAAAATTTACAAATCTGAGGGTCGAATTTGTATTCCAACACTAAAATTTTTTTTGAACAAGCATGGGATCCTTCAATTTGATTTTTTTTTATTTTTTATCCAAAATCGACCCTCAATTTTTTACCCCGTCCAAAACCGATATTTAGTTTTTTTTTTTTTATCTCTACCCAAAATTTGACCTTCACTTTTCTACTCCTACCTAAATCTAGATTTGTAGTTTCTAATTAAAAAAAAAAATCTCCATATCCATAAAAACACATTAACTTTCCATAACTATGCATAACACACTCCTTTAATCTACTACCAAAAAAATTAATCGAGTATGTTATCCATAATTATATTGACATTGTGGAATTGGTTGCAGTTTTTACATTTTTTTTCTCTTTTTCATTTTTCTTTTGTGTTTTTTGGAAAGTAGAAATAAATGTGTTTTAACTTATTTCTCAAAACAAAGAACAAGTGTTATTAAAAATACATAATCAACTTATGATATAACTTTCATTATGAAAAATATTGGATTCACCTAGTTCTCATATTACTTTATAGTGTAAAGTTATTGCATACCTTATAGATAAACATATAAAAGGCTTGGGAGGCATCTTTGCTCTTTAAATCAACAGAATTAGCACGAAACCATAAAATTATAGCCATGATTCCATGAGCTAAGACCTAACAAATTGAATGATATATACAATAAAATCAAAACTTTATTACAATAATGAAGTAAGCTTGCTTTCACTTGACATTAATAAAGTTCTCTATGGAGGTGCATATAAAATTGGTTCCTAAATTAGTATCTTAAACTCCTAATTTCGTAGCGTGTTAAACGAATCGATGAAAATGTAAGGTAAAAAATATTTCAAGACCTCAAGTTAATATTTTAATACTATCCTTCTAGTAAATAAAAGATAGAGAAAAACTCAAAACAGTCCTTGACAATTATTTCAAAAGACAATGAAGTCCTTGACAAAAAAAAAATACCAATTCGATCCCTAAGCTTTACTTTTATGGGACTTATTAGTTTATGTGCCAAAAAAAATATCAGTCCCAAAAAAAAGATCAGGGGTCGAATTGGATGAATTTTTTTTTTTGGCACAGGGACTAATCAGCCCCAAAAAAAAGATCAGAGGTCGAATTGGATTTTTTTTTTCTTGGAGCCTCATTGTCCTTTCCAGATAATTGTCAGAAGTCGGGTAGGGTATTCACTCTAAAAGATATAACTCAAACATGTTTTATAGATTTTGGAATTATACTAACAAGCAATATTGAAGTTTTATTATTTAATTAATTGAAACAATTAGGGAATTGAGGAATTCCACTAGAGCTAACATAAAGTAATTTATCTTTGTATGATTCTGGTGAAAGTCCTAAGGCCGCTAGAAAGTTCTTATGATAATCGTAATTTGCCGGAATTTCGGAATCCAAGAATGATTCTTTCTTTGCTAATTGACAACAATGTGGTAGCGCCGGAGGCGTGGGTTTCATTCTTCATCGGAGGGAAGGGAACCGAGACGAGTGACGAAGGGGAAGGAAAAAGGGAAATTGCTAGGGATGTGCGGTTTGAGAATTAGGGAAGAAGATGAGAAACAAAAAAAAAAGATTAGGGGTTTTTAGAAAATTAAATTTGGGGAGTTTTTAAATTTATAAATATTAAAAGTGGGTATTTTTTATAATTATGATAATTGTTGACTGAGACGACACTCCTAAATCTTAATTTTAGGTAATTGATGGCGAGTGACTTTTGTTAAAGAGGTAAATATCAAATCAGTATCCGAAAGATTTTGGTGTTGACAAAATAATACCTGACTTTTGTTATTAACAAAATAATCCTTAAATGATTTTAAAATTTGACAAGCGTATCCCGAAGCTCGTCGAAACACATTTCCGACGAGAAAGATGCTGAGGTGGCCACCGAAAAATTCAAGATGAAATTTTTAATTAATTAATTAACCAGTCCAACCTGAAAAATCTAAAATTTCCCTTTCTGAACCCTAATCCCCCCTTCCTTCCCCCTTTTGAACCCTAACCTCTCTCCTCTCCAACGTACTCTCTCATTCATGAGTTGCCATAAACCTGAAAATTCTCCTGAACCTTAATCAAACAAAAGATTCTCCCTCCCCATCACACTCTCACTTTTTCAACCATGAATTGTTTTAAATTTGTAGATTAATTTACAATTCAAAAAATTAATAACAATAAAACTCAAAGAAATACAAACAGATTCATATATAATAATCAAAATAAAATAAAATAAAATAAAACTCAACACAAAACACCACAAAAGTAAGAGGCAAATTTAGACCAGGCCAGAAGAATAAGAGACACAGGAGGCACGACTGGACGGAGCCAAGATAGAACACAGACAGAGGAGGTAGGGCAACGACTGGCAGTGAGCAACGAACAGCTACGAGCGGCGATTGGTGGTGAGGCAGCGAGCAGAGGTGACAGAACCAAGGCCGATGAGTAAGACGCTACTGTTATGTGTGTCTGTTGTTATGTTTGACCATAAGGAGGGAAGCGAGCCACTGCGAAGCACATACCTACGAGGTGACATTGAGGAGACAACAGCGAAGGTGCAGGGATAACGGAGAGTGGGTTTAGGCAAGGCGACAGCGGTGAAGGCGCACGGACGACGTGACGCCGACGGAAGAGACAGACGACACAGGAGTTGGCAGACGCAGAAGACCCGACGACGAGTTGGCGACCATGCGGTGACGGTGACAACAGCTCTGTGAGACTGAGAAGGTTGAGCTCTACTATTGTTTTGGAGAGAATGCGTTAAGAGTGTGAGAGAATGCATTGGGGAGGGGGGATTAGGGTTCAAAGGGGGAAGGGAGGGAGATTAAGGTTCAAAACGGGATTATATTCTGGATAATTAATTAATTAAAAATTCCATCTTGGATTTTTCGGTGGCCACCTCCGTATTCTTCTCATCGAAAATGTGCTCTGGTGAGTTTAGGGACACGCTTGTCAAATTTTAAAATCATTTAAGAACTATTTTGTCAATAACAAAAGTCAGGTACTATTTTGTCAGCGCCAAAATCTTTTAGGTACCAATTTGGTATTTACCTCTTTGTTAAATTTTAAAATCTTTTGGGATGGCTGGTGACTTTTGTCAAATTTTAAAATTTTTCGAAAATTAAGTACTATTTTGTCAATATCAAAATCTTTCAAGTATCGATATGATATTTACATCTATTTTTCTTAGAACTATTTCTTCAAATGGCTACTTATTATAATGTGTTTTAGAAAATGATTTTGTCCACAAAATCTATTTATTTATTTTTTATATTAGGGAAAAGAATATTCTTCCTACCAAGCGCTTCCATAAAAAAATAGTATTTTAATGACATATTAGATAAAATAGACAAAAGACTACTTTTGAAATTTATATATATTTAGTATTCTAATTGAAATATAAACGTTTAAGGAGATAATTTTAAAATTATTAAACTTTTAGTTATCCATAAAAATTTTAAACGCTAATAAATTTACTCACAAAAAAATAAAATTAAAATTGTAGTCATAAAAAATGAGTTTAACATGACAATTTTTCAAATCCTAAAATATTATCTAAAATCTTTAAATTACCTTTTTTTTTTATCTAACCTAATCCACTTTAATCCTTAACTCTTTAACACCACTAAAATTTTTTAGATCTCATCTACAACTGTCAATGCTACTTTCACCGCAATTCAGAAATTAGGTTAAAAAGAATAATTTAAAATTTTTAAATAATTTTTTAAAATTTAAATAATTATTGTACATAATCTATCTTTTATGGATATAACTTTAATTTTATTCTTCTATAAATAAATTTATCAATATTTAAAATTTTATGAATAAAAATAATAGTTTACACCCGAAATAAAATTATAAGTTGTACAAGTAATATAAATATAGCACGTTACCGTGAAAATTTTACTCCATAAGAAGGGAGATATTGCTCCCATGATAATGGCAATTCCATAAGCCATTTCAAGGAGTAAAACACATGTCCAGAATACCTAAAAAAATTAACAAGAAAGAGTTTAGAAATATGATAACATAACATATATAATCATGAGGTATTGCATACTCATAGGATGAGAAAATACCAGCTTTGGACCTAAGCGTACTGACAAAGTTTGTATACCCGCTGCTTTGTCTCCTTCAATGTCGGGTATGTCCTGTTTTATGCCAACAATATTGCTATATTAATTAGGAGAGAAAATTAAAGCAAAAGACCCATTAGTGCTAAAAGTATCTAAATTTTAAGGATTAAATTCTTTAATAACTCTTATAATTTTACTAAATTTATAATTGAGTTTTTATACTTTAAAATTAAAAATTTTAAATTAAATTTTTATATTGATTTTAAATTTGTAATCATATCTTTATCGTTCCAAAACATTTAACTTAATAAAATATATTGAGACGACATATTCACTAGTAGTGTGAGATAAATAAAAATATTTTTGTAATGTCTATTATTAAAAAAAATTTAATTACAAATTTAAAAATAATGTAAGTTAAAAGATTCAATTAAAAACTTTTAAAATACAGAGATAATCTAATTACAAATTTAAAAAAATAAGGACTAATAGAATAATTTAAACAATTTTAAACCTATACATAAAAATAAAGATTTCTTACCTTAGACAACATAATGACTGAATAGTAAAAGCTCATTACCAAAATGGTAAAGACTATTGATCTTGGAAATATAGTTGTCTTCTCGAGAACATAAGTCTAGAACAAAAAATTTCATTTGAATCCAAAAATACATTAGTCTTCTTTGAATACCAGTTTGCTACATTGAAAATTGAATTATGCAACAAATCTAGTATTGTTAACTCAAAAATGTTTATGCTTGTTGGTTCATTCCTTCCTTTTAATTCTCTCTAAGATGCTAGTTGCAAATATTTTTTTCAAGAATTTGACCAACATGAGTAAAATGTGAAAATGTGATTCTTTTAAATGCACATGCTAAAGCTAATGGGTGCACCCTCACTATCAATTATATGCCTCTAAATAGCATAATTATGTAAAGTAATACCTTCATATGAAGAAAAGGTGCAACATTATTTGCTATTAGCATAGTTGGTACAGCTGACAATAGTGTAGAAATTGTAGATTTCTTCCACCTTAACAGTGGCAACTGAAAGTTTTTAGATATAACATGGTTATAATATAAAACAATCATTAATGTATTCACCATAAAATTAATATTATATATATATATATATATATTTTTGGTTTCTCACGGTATCCCCCAACCCGACAGGCCAAGGACTAATCCGTTGCGTATTGGAGCTCCATTTAAGGGTCTGCCGCTGGCCAATGTGTTGCTGCATGCACAAGGCGGGATTCGAACCCCCGACACTTGCTTAAGCGGACGAGTGAGCTGACCACTCAACCAACCCAAGTTGGTTATTAATATTATATATATGAGAACATTAAAAAGTGTATGTGCGTTGAGCCAATACATTTAAATCCTCGTAACATAAATAAAAGTATACTTTTTGTTCTCAACGTTTTCGAAATTAGGGTTTTCACGGAGGGTGAAAAGTGAGTCTGATGATATTATATTCGATTCGATGGACAGAATGTAGATTGGATTAAATTTTTGGCTATATCTGATCTGATCTGATCCATGTACAACCTTAAGTGAAATGGAAATGAATCTAAATGACCAAAAAAAAAGATTAGTGTTAGAGATCTAACCATAAAAAAATAATGTCCCCCTTTTCAAGTGGTGATGAAGATTTTATATGAACATGATCAATTGCGGAAGATGACAATCTACTTAAATTACAACATAAAGTCAAATAGATTTATCAGTGAATAGAAATACTCATCAAAGATTTATTAAAACAAGCTCCATTGTTTTTGAGACCGCCAAGTAAGGCACACCTAGGAATATAGGGGATGGTGGAAAGCACTCTTTTGGAAAGATATCTAGATTATGTCCTTATCCATTTGTTAGTGCCTTCCATGGTTATTTGATCTCGAGCCAACAAAATTCTTGCATTATTGACATGGGGTGATGAAATGAGTATGAGTAGGAATGACCTTTGGAGTAGAATTACCGAGAAATGTTAGAGGATATCAGAATTTATTATTTTTTATTATTATTTAATTATTAATTTAATTTTTTTAGTTTAATAATTCAATAATATATTTTATCTCATATTTTTAAATATTGATGGTTAACTGATTATCAAAAGGTGGATACTTAGGTGAAGTCGACTTCACGTGAAGTTGATATATAAGAGTCGTTAGGTGATTTGATTGATTTGACTAAATTTTCATCCAACAACTCTCAAGTATCAACTTCACGTGAAGTCGACTTCACTTGAATTTTCACCTTATTAAAAATAAGAAATTCTGATCACTCTCTAACATTTCTCTAGAATTATAATGAGAAGAAAGAGCAAGTTTAAGAGCTAATGAGTATTATCAATTCTAGGCGATAACTTTTGGGATAGAATATACGTTTTAATTTGTTGGGTATTTGACCCTAACAAAGAGTATTCAGTGAGCTACTTTTCTTTCTAGGTATATCCTATTAGCTTTAAGGAAGTAAAATATTTTTGGAATGGAGTGGCTCCATGAGTAAAAATGATTGCATATGTTTTGTTCATATTCAAAGGCTAAATACCAAAAAAAGACTTTGTAGACTACACACATAAGGTAATATAGAGATTTTAAAGTGATGGGATTTTACTTTTGTATGCATGAGACTCCATGGGCTGTGCTTAATGAATGGAAAGAGATAAGGTTGCTCGACTTGAAGAAAAAATTGTGGGTTACTTTATCATTGGGGAAAAGGACAAATTAGTTCCTGAGTTTTTAAATCGTGGACAAATCCATCTCTGAAGATCTAAAAATACTAAAACACCCTTTACTATTCAAAACGTGTGACGGATCGATTCTTCCATACAAAATGCTCTCCCAGACGTAACGGAGAGGGGTGATCTGTCGCTTAGGTGGCGTGTGTTGGGTCTAGGTGTCAAGACGGGACCGTTGAGGAAGCTTGGTGTGGCCGTTTAGAAAAAATTTTGGACAAATAGGTCCTTATGATTCAAAACGGCAACGTTTTGAGAATGTTGGCTGAAGTCCTTGAGTTTCGTCATAATTCCAAAGAAGCCCATATGAATCACAAATAATTACCTGATGTCCTAGAACTCATATGTATGATCTTTTTCCCTTCAAAAAAACTGATTGATCTTCTTCCCTTCGTCGTCTTCGTGTAACGTTGCGCCAGTGAAGCTTCGTTAGTGGAGTTGTGGGTGTCATCTATAGTGGTAAATACCCTTATTGCAAAACTGAATGTGACTGTTACTTTTGAACGTTATCTGCTGTGCATGTCGCAGGTTGGGGTTTAGGTGTAATGTAGTGTTGGGAGGGACATGAAGATGTGTTGTGTGTGGTTTATGGCTTAGGTAGTTGTGTATTTGCTAATGCTTAGTGGTAATTGTTGAGTCAAACAATGATGCAGATGGTAGATATTTTCGTGATTCCTGTTTTCCATCATGGGGCTACTTTCAAAGGACTCCAACTGGTGAGTTAGTGTATCTCGATGGTAAGGTTGAGAGGTTCCCCCCCTCCCATGGACTTGGATTTTGTAAATTTCGGTGATTTGATAACACTGCTCAAAGGACTGGGATATCAATCATACAAGGAGGCATACTGGTATGATCCAAAGAGCAAGGATATAGAGTCAGGGTTGCATGTTCTGAGGGGAGATGCATGCATCAACCAGATGCGCCAAGCAAAGATGACAAACAAAGATACTGATGAGTTCTATATATTTTTCGATCATCCTATTGATGACCCAGAGCCTGTAGATTGTGCTGGTAAGGAAAATATTGAGGTAGAGGAAGATGATGTTCGTGTCGAGGTGGATGAATTGGGTGAGTCGTCGACGGAGCACGATAGTTATTAGAGCGCAGAGGATGAGCCGTATGAACCTCCACCTCCCGGTACTGAAAGTAACAGTGATAGTGGGGAAAATGTTGTCAATGGGTCTGTGTCTGGCAGAGGGAAGAGGAAACAAGTGTCTCATTCCTCTAAGAGAACCCATCAGCCAAGTAAGCAACCCAAGAAGCAAGCACGACGTGTGTCTCAAAGAACAAGGTTTGCTGCAAGAAAGAAAGGGCCTGCCCATGAGCCCGAGAAAGGTGGGCCTGGTGGACAGCCCAGTGGAGATACGTCTACAGGGAAGCCCAATAGATCTAGGCCTGCAACAGAGCCCAATAGGGCTAGAGGACCAAGGCCAGCACTGGTAGACTACATGAGTGATGTAGACACGGATGGTGATGATATTGTATGGAAGTATGAATCTGAAGAGCTCCATACACCCGTTTCTTCTGGGATGAGGGAAAGAAACATCAGTGGCCTGAGTTCAATGACCAATATAGTTTCGGAAAGGGAAGATTTGAGCTTGGAACAAGGTTTGCAACAATTGAGAGGTTCAAAGAAGTGGTAAAGGATACCTTCATTGCTGAAGGCCGGGAGTTGGTTTGGATCAAGAATGACAGGAAAAGAGTCAGGGTTGGGTGCAAGAACGAAGAGTGTGCTTGGATTGCCCACTTGTCTTACAATCAGCAACTACAATGCTTCCAAGTCAAGACGTATAGAAACGAGCACATTTGTGCAAGGGACCTTGAAAGCAACGCTGCTGATCAACACCGGATCAGTAAAAAGGTGGAGAAGAGGATGGAAACACACCCGATATGACAACTCATGAAGCTATTGATTTTCTAAGAGAGGAATTTGACTTTACTGCACACACAAAGATGGTGTATAGAGCTGTGAAGGAGGCAAGGGAGAGGATGATGGGTAACGAAAGGCAACAGTACAAAAAAATTGAGGGATTACTTATTAGAGATACATAGAAGTAACCCTGGGTCTTCTGCATTACTAGACCTGATTCCTCAGCCTCAAGCAACCCCTATGTTTGACAAGTTGTATGTTTGTTTTGAGGCATGCAAGCAGGGATTCAAGAGTGGCTGTAGACCATTGATCCACTTAGATGGAGCATTTCTTAAAACATACCATAGGGGACAACTACTTTCTGCTATTGCACAGGATGCTAACAACCAGTTCTACGTGGTTGCATATGCAGTTGCAAGATCAGAGAACAAAGAATCTTGGAAGTGGTTCCTAACATGCTTACAGTAGGATATTGGTGATGTAGCCAACCACGGTTGGAATTTTATATCGGATCAACAAAAGGTTAGTTTCCTTTTTGTCATTCCCTGTTTGTTGTCTCAGTCATTTACTGGATTATATATTGATGTAAACATGGCTTGATGCCTTCATTGTTGCTAGGGACTGCTACCTGCACTGAAAGAGGTAATGCCTGGTGCACATGTCAAAAACTGCGTCATGCATATGTGGAAGAATTTCGTAAACCAATTCAAGGATCTGTATATAAGAGAAATAGTCTGGGACTATGCTAGATGCACCACCATCTCAGAGTTCAAGACAACCATGGAAAGACTGAAAGTAGTGAACAAAGATGCTTGGGCCTACCTTATGAAATTTGAACCTGCTACCTGAGTTAGAGCATACTTTAGCCATGGTCCCAAAGTCGACAACCTAACAAACAATATATGCGAGTTGTTTAACGCAAAGGTGGTGAAATACAGATGCAAGCCCATACTTACAATGTGCGAGGAATTACGGTGCTATGTGATGCGACGAATGGTTCAACACAAGAAACTTCGGGGGACTCATGAAGGGAAACTGGTACCAGTGCAAGAGAAAAGGCTACATAGGCTTATCAAACCAAGCAACAAATGGACATCGGAGTGGATTGGTGATAACGAGCGCAAACGGTTTGAAGTCACTTACAAGGGATCCAAAGTTGATGTGGATCTGATCAAACACAGCTGCTCGTGTAACAAATGGCAACTCACTGGTCAATCAGGTTCCTGAATTTCAATTTTAACATGCTGTGCATTTTTTTTAATTTTACCATGCTGTGAATTCATAGTTGATGTGAGTTTCAATTTTAATCATAGATGATGTTAACCATGCTGTGAATTTGGACATGCTTGGTGTGAATCTAATTAACATGCTGTGAATCTGTTGATGTTAACTATGCTGTAATTCTTGATAATTTAATCATGTTTATGCCATTCTGCTGTTGTGAAACTGCTGTCCTGCCGTGAAGGGATACCGTGCATTCATTCCATAGCAGCAATAAAAAAACGGCATGATAATCCCGATGATTATGTCCATCCATGGCTATGTATGGAGTCCATTAGAAAGACATACGAGCACTTCATCTAGCCAGTAACGAGTGAGGAATACTGGACAAGGTCTGAGTTTACTAAGCTTGCTCCACCTGTGTTAAAAAGGCCAATTGGACGTCCCAAGGTGCATAACAGACAGAAAGACCCAGTTGAGGCTGTTATTGATGGTGACAAGTTGAAGAGGAGTTTCTATGTCACATGTAACAAGTATGGTGAGAGGGGACACAACTACAAGATGTACAAAGGGGCCCCATCCAACCCAAACTGGAAGCCAAAGACCAAAAAACCAAGAACAAAGGCCAAGGATTCTCAATCACTTGTGGTTCTACCTTTGTCGCAGTCAGCCCCCGAGGAAGAGGTAGCCTTTATTTTATCAGAGGTTGTCCCCCCGATAATAAATTCAAGGATTTAAGTGTCTATTTAAGTATTTTTAGATCTTCAGGGATGGATTTGTCCACGATTTAAAAGCTCAAGGACTAATTTGTCCTTTTTCCTTACCATTGTTTGGAATATTTGAAAACTAAGAAATAGAATAGTTTTATAGGATATAAACCAAAATGAATACTTAAAACGGTAAACATAAAGTTAAGTCTTGAATGATAGGTTAAAAGCATAGGTGAAAAATTTTCTTTTTTCTGATAACATGATGATGATCTCAAAACTTTCACATATGTCGAGCTTGGTTAAGACATGAGTATCACTACAAGAAATACAATGACCAAAATATTAGCAACTATTTAAATCGGTCGTTATTTTCATAACTTCTTGTAGTGTTTGGAAGATAGAGAAACTAAGTAATATACATCTATTGGTCCAAATTTAGAGTAAATACTCAACCTGCTCTTGACAATTACTTCGAAAGGACTACGAGGCTCCTAAACAAAAAAAATACTCAACCCCGTCCCTGAACTTTATTTTTATGGGATTGATTAGCCCCTGTGCAAAAAAAAAAAACTGATAAAGGGACTGATACAGGGGCTAATCAGTCTCATAAAACTAAAGCTCAGGGGCCGGATTAGGTATTTTTTTTTGTTAAGGACCTCGTTGTCTTTCGAAGTAATTGTCAAGGGCCGTTTAGGATTTTTCTCCCAAATTTATGACTGGTTGCTATTCGACATTCCTAATGCAATGCCAAAGAGATGTTTGATAGTACCGTATGGACATTGATTTGAGATTAGTATTGACCTAAATGGAGGTAAGCCATATAAATGAGGAAAATTGGTAGAGATGCTCATAGTTTGATTGGTTGTTTAAGATGTTAGTGCTCTTCTTGATATTTGTTGATTTATCATGTATGAGATTATGTGCATGCACTGTGTAGTTTGTTTTGGCTTGTATGAGGTTATGTTGAATGTGTTGTTCTATGCTTATTAGACTATGTTGTAAGGTTGTATGAATCATGTTCATTTGAATTTGGGCTTGATAATCACTTAATTATTGGGAAAAAAAAGCTTTTGACTATAACTTGGAGTAGAATATACTTTTGTATAGAGTTCGAGTGAGTATCTTTAATTTAGAAAGGTATATTTTGTTAACTGTAACGTTTTTTACATGGCAAGCTAAGCATGGCAATTTTTTTTCTAGCGGGATGGGTACTCGTGTGGATTTTACCTGCCGGAGGACGAATCTGGGGCAATTTTTCACCCGTAGGGGGCGAAGACAGAGACCTACAAAATAATGGAGCGGGTTAGGGAGCGAGGTCTCTACCTCACGAGAACCCGTTGAATACCCGTATATAAGAATTGACAAAAATTTTCTTATTATATATATTAGTTTGAAAAACCCTAACTTTAACCCTTCTCTTTTCTGTGTCGTCATCACTCATCATTGCCTCTCCTTCTTTCATATTCTCTCCCTCTCATCGTCATTCGCCACCCTCCTCTGCTCTCATCGTCATTCGCCACCCTCGTCCCCTCTTACTGCTTCCACCTCTCACTCTCAAGGTCATCGCAGAAGGCAGAACCTTTGTCGCTATAGGTCCTTCTCCTTCTCCGTTTTCTTCTCTTTGCCACCCTCCTCCACTTTCATTGCCATCCGGCACCCTCGTCTCTTCTCACTGCTTCCACTTCTCACTCTCAAGGTCATTGCAAAAGGTAGAACCGTCGTGCACCTGAGGACACCGTCACCGCAAAAGGCAGAATCGTCATTGCTCGAGGAGAACCGTCGTCGCTGGAGGCAAAATCATCATGACAGAGGCAGAAGCATCGCCATATTTATTTTCGGTAGAGTCAGAAGCGTTGCCGTATTCATCGTGTCACCATCCAACAAGATCATCAAAAGCAGAATCGTTTCGTTGCAGTCTGGTCTCCAATACCGCCTCTAGCAAGATCGTTCTTCGCCGTTGACCGTTCCGATAAGTCAGCTTCAATGGTTTCTATGATTTTTATTTACCTTGAAATATTTGTTGTTTCTTTCATTAACTATCTTGTAATTTATGTTATTTTCTTTGAATTTCATACAATTATCTTATGATTGTGCTTCATATATATGTGTCTTTGTTTTTTTTAATCATGCACAAGGCTAAAGGAAATTGGAATTGAATTTTTGAAATTTTTGGTTATGTTTTGAGGATTTGCTGCAGGGGATAACTGAATATTTGATATATAAAATTTTGAATGTTTAAAATGTTTGGTTATGTTTTGAAATTGTACTAAAGTTGTTTTAACTTTTGATTGTTTTCTTCTTTTTCATGTAGGATTTAAACAAATCAAAATATACACTGACTAGTCACTACCATTACATGATAAAATTAAAGAAGGCTTAAGATTTATGTTTTTAGAATGTGATGTAAATGTTTAATATTTGAATATATTTGGTTGTTTTATTAATATGTTTGGTACTTGAATGGAGATAATATTTATTGGTAGTTACTATTTAAGTCTTTGAAAATTATATAAATTATGTTTGTAATGATAATTAGAATTATCTTTCTTTTTTTTTCAATTTTTTTCTTTTTTCTGATTTTTTTTAAATTCACAGATATTTAGGTCTTCGGTAGATACAAGATCCTTGTTACTCGTGGCGAAAATGGGGCAAGGACAAGGGATGGATTATGGTGGCAGGGGCGAGAGTTGGGGGATGGATTTGTCCCTATTCTCATAGAAATTCGTTGCCATTCCTAATAAGGACTAAATTACAAAATTTAAAATAGTATAAATGCCTTATTGAAAGCTTTTAAACTATAAAAATTTAATTATAGATTGATAAAATTTTAGAAACTAACCCGAATAAATTAACTTAAAATTAATGAATTTACTGTGAAAGAATATTTTTATTGTAGACCAAGATAATGAAGGTTAGACTTTAGTTTCTCTTTTCCTCTCTAGAGAGATAAAAATCATTAATTATGATTTTGATGGATAGAAATAGAAAATTACAATTTGCTATTTATGAATATAAAAATACTAGTTATGATTGTATCTATAAATTATTTAAAAGTGTATCACATATTTTTGTAAATTATGTCTCAGCCCATTTTAAAGGACATCACCGTATTTAGGGATGGCAAAACTTCCCGAGATGCGGAAATCCCTGTGGAAACTGTCTCGAATGTGGAGAATTTTTTTCGCGGAGATGGGGACGCGGGACAAAATTTTTTCGAGGCAGACACGGAGACCTGAGCTGGAATCCCTGTCCCGTCCCTACTAATCCCCGAAATTCATAAATTTACTTAATTGTCATTAATAGTTTATTTCTCATATATATTTTTTAGTCGTCCATACTCCATTCAACCTCTCTGCAACCACCCCTTCGCCACTCTCTCGTCTCACTGTTCTATCACCCTCACTGCGTCGTTCTCTATATTCGTGGCATTCCTTTCCACAACTCTATCGTCTGACCATTCTTCTCTCTGCTGCCACGTTCCTCACCTCATCCACTGCTCTGTGCTCTGACTCGTTGTGGCATCCCCCACTATGCTATTTTGAAAGAAGTCACCATCTTGTCATTTAGATTTTTTATATAAAATTTTGCTGTTTTTGTATAGAATAAATACTTTCAGCTCTATTCCTATAAAAATTAATAATTAGTCAGAACTATCAGAAAGATAGAGAATGGAATTCCTGAAACTTTGCAAAAAATGGGAATAGGAAACAATATTCTTCCATAACAGAAAATAAAGACAAAAATAGAGAACAAATTTAAAAGCAAGGATGGAGAGCAGAGAGAAATCCTCCGTCCCTGTCCTATCCCGTTGACATCCCTAACCGTATCATCACCCATATAAGAAGAAAAATCATTGTTAGTACATGTCAAATGTTTACATAGCACCTTCAACAATATGTATAGCTATGTATAGTCTTGTTGTCATGTGAGAATAATTTAATAATAATTTAAAACAAAATTTTATTTAGATCAATATAATAAACTTACATTAATTGAATAACTTGTGTTTGCCACAAAATACGTAATGAGACACCATAGTAATGGCTTTGATTTTGCTATCCACCCAAGTCCAAAACTCTGAAGAAACAAAGGGGAAAACATATATAAAGGATAAGTGACATTTTCTATATATTTGTTAACAACAATAATTATCTTTAAATATCTCTTGTTTCTCATATCACAAAATAAATAATGCTATATCATCAATAAAATTTATTATTTTTATCAATATTTTTCCACCTCTAATAAATACTAAAAACTAAATTTTAAAATTTAAATTCTAAATCTAAAAATTAAAATTTTAAATCCTAAATTCTAATGGTATAAAAATAACAAAAAATATTGGCCCTTCGTCCACAAAATTGCTTTAGCAGTTTTTATATTTACAAATTGGTTGTTGTATATACTACCTTAAAATTAGAATGAAGATATTTTTGCCAAATTAAAAATATTGTAAACTTTATTAGATTTGAATATTAACGGAAATGAAGAAGACTATTTTTTTTATTGGTATTTACAGTATCTTTCAATTTAATAGGATAAAAATTAATTCGTTGTTGATCTAAATTTTATTTAAAATATAAAAAAGACTATAAATTATAAAAAATAGGTCTTTTTAGACCTTAGACCCCTTTCCTAATTAAAAAAAAACTACCATTATATGAAGAAACAAATGTTTAAAAAAAAAAGAAAAAAAAAGAGAGAGAAACAACTAGCTAATATAAGGACTAATACTTTAACGGTGCTGTAACAAACAAAATATTATTTGTATACTAAAATTAGTCACTAATATATTTATGTATAAATATATATATAGTCTAATTTATTTTTAATGTGCATTTATATTTTAATATCAACAATGCTAGGGAACTAACTTTATATAAGCCAAGAATCAGCCAACTGGTAAACTAGAGGCACCGGTGACTTTAACCGGATGTTGCTACTGATAGGCAGACGGATGTTTCTTTTTCTTGTAAATTGGATGGTTTTGGATATGATTTATATGTTTCATGTGTTACGCATTAATAAAACATAATTAATTATATGGAACCAACTAATTAATGATCAAAGCATCTGTTCCGTGATTCTCTCCTATCACTAGCATATCTTCTCTCATGTTTTGAACGTAGTCAACAATAATTTAAAAAATAAATTATTAAAACTAATTATAATTAATTATGTTGTTCCATTCTTGGCTGATTATTAGTTGGTTCCATATATTTTTTTATAATATATATTTTATACTAATAACTAATTTTAGTATACACATAATATAATCATGTAACAAATAATTTATCAACTGCATATGTAACTAAAAAAGAAATAGAAATTATATTGCCACATTCTAATGAAATTGAAATTGAATTTAGAAGACATGATATGCATCGATGTGCTGCTAATTAAAAGTAATAACTCAATTGTACCATAAATAAACTTGATATAGTGATAATGACTCCAGNTAATAATAATAATAATAATAAACATATAACATTAATATAGAAAAGTACCATAAACAAATTAAAGTAACTAATAAGCTAAATTGTGTATGTAAAAATAGTGTGACACATATATGTTCACTTATATGTGTTTAAACTTTAAATAAAAGTTGTCAACAGAAGGAAAAGATAAAGCATTGAAATAAAGTTTTTGGGTCTAAAATAAAATGTTTTTGGGTCTAAAATAAAATGTTTGCAACGTTAGGGACTAAATTAGGATTTAAACCAAACGTTGAGAACTAAAATAATATTTTATTTTATAGTTTTAAAAATTTTCCTTTACTAAATCAAGGTATTGGAATTAAATCTATGAATATAAATGATATTACAACAATTTATTAAAAATAAAAAATGTAAGTTAAATTAGAATAAAATGAATATCTTTAAATTTTGAAGAACTAGAAAGGAGGAGTTTAATTAGAAAATTAACAAAATTTTAATCATGTTATATGTATATAAAAAAATCAACTATTAAATCAGTTAAAACTATAAATAATAAAATATTTCTATTAAAATATTTCTATTAAAACAACCTTTGTGAAATCTAAAATTTCACAAGGCCAAGAAGTCCATACCTTATCTATTTGAAGATCAGCTAATTGATTTATGCCAACTGTATACCAATGCAAGAAGATCATAGGTATGATAAACTGAGAAAACAAAAGGTTAATAACACACTTCTGGAGTTATAATTAATAATCATATCTTCTAAGAGAAAAAAAAAAAAAAGAAAAAAACCCTTTCATCTTCTAGGATCACCGAAAAGAAAGAAAGTTAGAAAATATTACAAAATAATACATATCATTATTTTGGGATTGTTTTCAACATCTCCTATCAAGACTCGTAGAAGCGTTCCAATGAAAATACTGTATTCTAAGTAAAAAATATTAAAAAAAATAATTGAGAATCATAATTTATTTTCCTAATTATTCTCTTTAAAAAAAATCTTGAATTTCTTTTATCTTTTTTATGATTTGAAAAAATAACATATATGGTTGGGTTTTGCTCATTTAAATATTAAGAAGATAATTATAAAAATGCATCGAGATAGACTTCCAATTATTACTCTATGTGCATTATAAAATAGTAGCTGTTCATCGTTCAATTACTATATTTTAAAAGAATGACAAAAATTTTGTAAAGATATATTTATTAATAAAAAACATTTTAATATGTTGGATAAGAGAAATTTATATATTATTATAGATCATGTCTACAAACTTTCATGTGAATTTAAAAGCATTTGATATATATATATATAAATCAAGCTATATGTATTTATATTTTAATATATATTTTATATTAATGACTAATTTTAGTGTACACTTAATGAAATCGTTTTTTTTTATCTCATGTAAAAGACGCTAAATGAAAAAGTGTCTTTAACTCAAGAGGCACCAAAACATTAGTTAATTGTACTATTTTCTGAGTTAAAAATGCTTTTTCGTTTAACACATTCTCTATAGGATAAAAAGAAATGTCAACATATGAGAAACAATATAGTATATAAATAAATAGTTTAAAAAATATAACAATTTAATAATAAGTTTGCAAAAGAGTGGCGAATTAATAAAAAAACCAATAGATTATTTCTCGTTGCAAGATGGCATTATTTATGCTGTAGGAAGGGTCAAGTGATTGGAGATTTTTTCTAGCTACTGTTCATACATAAAGCTGCATTTGTTTATAGAAACAGAATATTAAGATAAAAATACCTAAATATAAAATCGTATTTAATAGATAAGACATAAATAAAGATATTGTGTCGAGAGACATGTGTCTTCCTTGACAAAAAAAGTCAGAAAAATACTAACAAAAGACACAACTTATTTTTTATTTTATTATTTTTGTTAATTTTTTATAATTATATTTTTTTATTATTATATTTTTCTTTTCAAATTTTTTGAATAAAAAAATAAATTAAATTTTTATAATTTATTTTTCTTGTCTCAAAAATAAAAGCAGCCTAAGATCCTAAACATATATAAATCTAATTTGTAAAGAATTGTGAATATAGAAGGATGAGGCTGACCTTGAATAAACCAAGAAAAAACTTTGGAGATATATCTGATAAATTTTCCACTGCAAGGAGCGATGCCGAACATATGCTCATTAACTGACCGGACATAAATAAAGTTAGTTTATCCAGAAGACATAAAAATATTTCTTGTTTCTGTATTTTTTTTTAGAGGAAGTTGGGGTGTCTATTAGTTTCGGTTAACTCACAAATTCATGGATATTTTTCCCAATCCAATTAAAAAATTATGGGGTTGGTTGATTTTCAAAAATCATCAATCCATAATATGTGAGTTGATTTGTGAATTTATGGCCAGTTTGGTTAAACTTCTTAAATAAGTTCTTTTGAAAAATGAGCTTAAAATATAAAGATTTTTATTAATAATAACTTTTAAATAAGTTATTTTGAGTTTGGATAGTTATTATAAGATTAAAAGTCATTGTTTTAAAGTTGTGCATTAAATAAGAGTGATAAAATAGCTTTTGAAAATAGGAGAAGTCACATTTTTTAACTTCTTCAAAAGCTCTTAAATAACTTTTTGAAAAGTTAAAAATTTATCTAAAAAATTGTACCAAACACATTAATATAATTTTCTATAAGTCAAAAATTGAAAAAAGTAACTTTTTGATTTTCCCAAACGGACCCTTAATATTTTTAAACACAGAACTCACTCAACTATTTAAACCTGGATATATTAATAATTAATTAATATATATTAACAAGTGTATAGAAGCTTTGAAGGTTGATTGTGAACTAACCGCAGTAATTAAATAATAAAATATAGTAAACTTTTGGACAGTATGCAAGATATCTTTGGTAGACTTCCAACTGCTTTGTGTACGAGACGGTTCAGAAGTTGCTTTCATAAGAAAATTTCGTGTCTTGGGTTTATTATGAGGTGTGGATCCTCCATGAATGAATTTGTAAGAATGCAAGGATTGGAGTTTTCTGTTCTTGTGCCATAAAGCTCTTGCTGTTGCAACTGAACCTAAACAACCAACTCAATTTTATATTATGCATGTAACGAAAACTAGCATGCAGTTGTTTTTATGTAAAATTATTAAGTCGTACCAGTTGTGATGAAAAGAGATGATCGAGTAGAAGGAGGAAATGATGATGAGCCAAGAACAAGCCCGGAAGTGGAAGCCATTGGGAATCAACAAATTTTGAATCACTTGCAATCAATTAAGACATGAAAACTGTATGTTCATGACATGTAACGGTTTATATAGATACATAAAATAATGTATTTGCGTTTTTGTTTTGGAAATAATGTATTTACCTAATTTTTTCTTGGATGCCCACGGTATTCCCCAACTCGACAGGCCAAGGATTAATCCGTCGCGGATTGGAGCTCTATTTAAGGGTCTGTCGCTGGCCAAAGGGTTGCTGCATGCACAAGGCGGGATTTGAATTCCCGACACTTGCTTAAGCGGACGAGAATAATAATAATAATAATAATAATAATAATAATAAGAGTCCTGTTAGGACTCTTATTATTATTATTGCTGTTCTGATCCAATAATCCTACCTCATGAGTGATTATAATATTAGTACAATAGTGATTATAATATTAGAGCCGTCTGTGACATCATTTTGATTATTGTTGTTGTTATTATTATCATTACAAAAAATATGCTCAAAATTAAATAATCGGTTTTATTGCATTATTGTCAGATATTATTTGACATTGTATGTGTAAATGAGAAATGAAAAGACAAAAAGAAAATAGTAACCTAAATACATTTGTAAATACTAAATTATTGTTAAAATATATTTATCTAAAAAAAAGTATTTTACTTTAAAAAAGAGAAAACTAAAGAACATTATTACTTAAAATAAAAAGGCTCACAAAAAACCATTAACTAAAAGAGAGTATAGTAATATAAAATGTAATTTTTATATTTAAATTAAGATACCTATCTTACTAACCTATTCATTTAATCTCTATCACTTATTAATGAATTAATTTTTTTTTCTAAAATTAAGAGTGAAACTTAAACTCGCAACTTCTTAAATAAATATTAAAAAATTATGTCATTTGATAGTTATAGTTTATTGGCACTTACTAATGAATTAATTAATATCGAATCAGGTTGTATTTGTATATACCTAGGTATTATTATTATTGTATATTTGTATATTAATATTAATTTTTGATTTCAATGTCAAAGTAGCAATGTCCTTTGTGGCGTTGGGAGCGAGGGGGTGGCCCAAAAAAAATTTAATAGTGAAAAAAAATATAAAAATAAACTTTTAGTTTAATAATTATAGACATAATTTGAAACTAAAGCTAATTTATATTTATCAAGAATAAACTAGAATTATATATACAACATACATATATATATATAATTTTATTTTATTTTTTAACAAATTAGGAGGAAGATCGAAAGAACCACAAGATCCAAACTCTTCCAATCATAATTTATGTTTATGAATTCAGGTACGCTTCCGCATTATGTTATATTTTTGGTGATTCAATATGGATGATCTGGATTATTGAAAATTAATTATTCCAACAATCTTAACTAACTTTTAGAACACTAATAATTTTAGTCATATTTAAAAAATTAAGTTTAATTTGATTATTAACTACTTAACTAAATACTTAACTAGTGTTAAAAGTTAACTATAATTATTTATTAATTTTTATTGAATTGATTTTTTATTTCTTTTTAGTTTCTGTGCCAAAAAACAAATTTAACAAAATAATTATAATTTTTTATTATAAAATTTAATATTTTATCTATAATTTTAAATTTTTTCAAACGGAAAAATAATACATAAATCTTTTAATAACGATGTCTTTATATAAAAATAATATTGTAAACTATTATTAAATAATTTAATCAAATATATTATGTCAATTCAATTTATAACATGATTTTCATACAAAAGTATTATATTAAAATATTTAACTAAATAATATAATAGCCAACCAAGTAGAATTCAAATAACATAACATTTGACTTTTCCTTTTGCCTGTAGAAATTTATGTAGAATCTATGACCCAGGCTATTTTTTTTATATTAGTTAAATATAGGTGTAATACATTATTATGGAAAAATTAGGTATTTTTTTATATGGTGTTTTATTCAAATCGAACGGTCCGATTTGTTTGATAAAAAAAATAAACTACAAATCAGAGGGTCCGATTTGCTTGAAGAATAAAATAAACACGAAATCGGAGGGTCCGATTTGCATTTTTTATTTTTTTTAATTTGTTAAAATGGAAATCGGACGGTCCGATTTCAACATTAAAATTTTTTTTATTTTCGAAATTACAAATCGGACCGTCCGTATTGTAATTTTAACTTTTTTATTTTTTTTCAAACTGAAAACGGAAGGTCCATTTTCTGCTATCATCATATATATATAAAACATCTCTCTTCACCACATTGTTGTATTACTGCATTCTCTTCTCCATATAAAAAATCAAAAGCGTATGACCCATTCTACACGGAAGACTAATAGGCCTGCATATAATAATTTACAAATTATATATATAATAAGTAGCCGGACAAGTGTATATAGATGTTGTGTCATGACAAACACCTTTCTTGTCTTAATTGATTGCAAGTGATCCAAAATTTGTTGATTCCGAATGGCTTCAACTTCCAGCATGCTTCTTGGCACATCACTATTTCCTCATACTACTCGATCATCACTTTCCATCACAACTGGTACCACTTTTTCCTTTTCTTTTTGTTTAGATAAAAAACTCAAGTGTATTTATATTTATTAAATAATAATTTAGTCAAACTTATTAAATTATTTAACAAATATTAATTTTATATTAATTCAACTACATGCGAGTCTTTGTTATATGTACAACATAAAATTGGGTTGGTTGTTTAGGTTCAGTTGCAACAGCAAGAACTTTATGGCACAAGAACAGAAAACTCCAATGCTTGCATTCTTACAAATTCATTCATGGAGGATGCACACCTGAAAACCCCAAGAGACGAATTGTTATATAATATCAAGTCTCATATATTACAATATTCATCATCTAATTGATATGATAAAATAAAGGTTAAATTAAACGTTGGTTTTACGTCTTCAGTAAAATTGTAAATTGGTCTCTACACTTTAAAAGTTTATAAATAAATTCCTAAAGAGAATTAAAATTTGTAATTTAGTCCTTGCCGGTCAAAAAGTGTTGATTTAACAGAATATTCTTAAAATATACTGAGAATATTCTGTTAAAACAGAAAATATGTTAAAAATATTCTGTTAAATCAAATATGAAAGAGAGAACAATAAATAAAAAGTTAGAGATCACACTTTACTTCCTTAATTTTTTTAACAATTAAAAGAATCTATTCTATTATGTTTAGTGTCCACTCCCAAATTGTTCCAAGAGAGGATAGATGATTGCAAAATTCTTTGAATTCTATTGGGACTTAGTTAGTGGTGATGTACTCCATGCTATCAAAAATTTCTTTAACGAAGAGAATTCTCAAGGTTTTAACTATACTCATGTCAGACTCATTCTAAAGTTCAAAATGGACATAGGTTAGGCCAATTAGTTTATCTACTGTCTTTTAAAAATTATATTTAAAATTATAGTTCATATAGATTATAAGGCTGTATGAAATTAATTAGCCCAAATCAAAGTGTATTTTTGAAGGGCCAACTAATTTTAAATAATATTATAATAGCTTATAAAGGTATGCATCTTTTGAAAAATAAGAAGACAAGCCTTCAAATAAAAATGGATATGAAATTAGATATGAGTAAGATATTTAATAGGTGGACTGTCAATTTTTGTGATTTATCACGGAGAAACTTGGCTTTCAGACTAAGTGGATAAGTTGAATTGGTGAATTAGTCGCATCAGTTTCTTTTTTTATGGTTGTGGAAGATTAACTCTATGATTTTTTTTCAAACCATCTAGAGGTTTTAGTCAAGGAGACTCTCTATTCCTATATCTCTTCTTATTTTGTGCGAAAGAACTCTTTCTTACTACATAAGGTTGAATAAAACAGACTAATTCAAAAAATTTAGGTAAATAAGAGGTGTCCTACTATCAATCAACTATTCTTTGCCGACAAATAAATTACTTTTCGAAAGGCTTTTGAGAAAAATTAGGGTTAAGTATGATTTTGGTCACTAAGCTATATGCCGAAATTTTTTTTGTCTCCAATCTTTTTTTGCATACAAAATCGTCCGTAGGGTTTAACTTAATTTTAAAATTGTCCTCACCTTAGCTAGGAACCAAAATCGTACGGAGGTAGCGGCGAAAACAAAGGCAGAGGTAGCCACTACAACAGGCACGGGAATTGCGGTGGTTTTTTTAGGGATTTGCGACGGTTTTTAACCGCCGCGAACCAAAATTCCAGCGGTTCCAGAAGCGTCGCCTATTAGGGGGTGGAGATTTAATTTTGCGACGGTTTTGGAAAACCGCTGGCACAACCACAGCAAAACCCAGGATTAGCGTCGTTTGATTTAGTGGCGGTTTTAAACCGCCGCTATTTCGGTGATTGGATTTTAAAAAAATTACAGCGGTTACAAAATCGCCACAAAATTATGGGTGTTTTTTTTTTAAAAATTGAGACGGTTCAAAATCGCCACAATTTCATAAACAAGTTTTAAAAAAAAAAACGATTAATTACATTAATTTATACCATTTTCTTTTACTATAACCTGTTTTCTTTACATCATATTTATTAAACTTGAGATATTAATATAAAAAACACTAAATAAACAATATTAAACTCATAGATAAATTCAAAATGTTAACTAAAAAAATTCTTATTTGTGTCATTACTGACAAATATAAACCATGGGACATATTTCATTTGGATCATTGTGTAAGTCTTTGCGTCTTATTTTGGTCATTGTTGAGAGTTTTCATGTGAAGGGGTGGAGCATACTGTGTTGTTCCATTCTCTTCAAAATCCTGGCAGTATGAGAGAAAGTGCCAGAAGAGATCGCTGACCTCCACTTAATTCAGACAATGACTATTTTCAAACACCTCCAAATGCAACCCGAATCTCAAGACCATAAAAAGAAACTGCATCCTTCTGGAGGTTCTAACTTAGCTATTGTACCCGGTAGTACTGTAGAAAATATGGATCCAAAATTACTGGAAGAAAAAAAGACATTGCCAAATTGAAAAGCATGTAAAATAGTAACCTTTCCAAACTGCACTCTCACATGGTCACACTGCCTTCCAGCAACAACAACAGCAACCAAAGATCAACTTCAAGTCACAGGACAAAATTTTTTTCTGATGTGAAAGGTCAGACTAGGCTGCAACCACAGAGCATACTAAGAATAAATCCCACCGAACCGAAGCTCTGATACCACTTGTTGGGAATAAGACACCATTTCTCCTTGAGAAAACACCTTTGACAGAGAAATAAAATAGACACAATCACAACACAAGAATTTAACGTGGAAACTTCAAGAAACTGGAGAAAAAACCACAGCCGTTGTCAAATGACAACCAGATATTATCACTATGTGAAAATTGTTACAACACATAGACTTCTTTCTCTCTAACACCGACACCCCAGTACACCCACACTCTCTCAAAGCAAATATTTAACTACACCTCACAACACTCTCTAATCAAAGAGTATAGAGGAAAAGAAAAGTCAGATACAAGCTTTAAGTGTTTCCGACTGGTGCCAAAAATTATGGAGAACTTAGCCTCATATTTATAGCCTAGGCCACCCACTCCATTTGCTATCCTAAGCAATGTGGGACTAATTCAACCAAATCCTAACACTTGTGTGCCAAAACGGACAATATCGTGCTAGCGGGTGGTTTGGACTATTACAAGGGTGGTGGCGCTAGGGTAGCGCGAAAAGAGAAGAAGAAGAATAGGGTGGCGGCGCTGTGATGGCGGATCGGCCAGGGGGAAGTGAACAGAGGAGAAGAGAAAAGAGGAGAGGAAGAAGAAAAGAGAAAGGAGGGTAGTTCGGGTGGCTTGCCGGCGGCATGGACGGAGGTGGTGACCGGGACTGGTTGGTGGAACTAGGTTCGGACAGGGAAAAACGTTTCAGTGGGTGAGAGTGGTTGGCGGTGAAAAGGGTAGAGAAAGGCGCTTTTGCTTCTATTATGTTGTTGATTCTAATTCTATTTTTCTTCTGCTTCTATTATGTTGTTAATTTTTTGTTATGATTCTTTTATATTGTTGCTTCTGGTTGTTTCTGTTTTTGGTTGATTACATTGTTTTATTGTTGTTGTTGTTGTTCTGCTTTTGCTTCTATTTCTGCTTGATTACATTGTTTTATTATTTCATTATATAGATTTGTTGATTCATTATCTATTTTTTTAATATTTATTACATTGTTTCATTGTTGTTGTTTCTGATTTTGGTTCTGGTTTTAGTTTTGGTTCTAGTTCTGTTTCTGCTTGATTTTGGAGAAGAAGGTGAAAGGATATTTTAGTCCGAATGACAGTTTTAAAACTAAGTTAAATCTTAGGCATGATTTTGTAAGCAAAAAAAGATTAAAAACAAAAAAAATTTAGCCTCTATTTTAGTGACCAAAATCATACTTAACCCTAATTAATGCTTTTCAATAAAACTTTTAATTTCTATTGTATCTCTATTGATATTAAAGATTTCTGGCCTTACAATTATTTTCTACTTAATATGTTAGTAATTGTGCCTCTCTTGATACTTCATGACTCCATATGATTATATAGTATTTTTCAAGTTCACATTATAAATGTACTTATTCTTGATTGAAAAGCTAGTTTCATGCAATGAATTTTTGGAATTTTGTCTTTAGATGTTTTTCCATTTATGCATATGTGTGATGGAAGTTTTCCTATCCAAAATAATTATAAGACATTAACATACATCCAAATATTTTCCAAATATTTTACTAATAAGTTTATATATATAAAAATATATATATAATCAACCTAAATAACTATATATCTACGAAATTATTTATTGAACCAAGATATGTAGCAGAAAAGTTTGCACTATTTATTATATGAATAATTCATCTGCATCTTCATCTCACGAGAAGTATAAGGATGTTCTCCACACAAAGAAGCTGAACAAATAAAATAAAATGAAATATGTGAATTATTAGCAATAACATAACTTATATTCACAAGCATTCATAACTTTGGTCAACATTGACTTTTTAATGGCATCATAGTTCCCTTTTGGATAGTATCATCAATCATATAATAAAGTAATTGATTGAGTTGTTACATAAAAAGATCTTACTATCTTGTAAATATTAATGTATTAAAAATACAGGGTGAACTTATCATATAAATTCCATTATGAAATATTTCGGATTCACCTAGAAAACTAATTTCTCATATCATTTTATAGTGTAAAGAAGTAATTGCATACCTTAAAGATAAACATATAAAAGGATTGGAAAGCATCTTTGCTCTTTAAATCTACAGAATTAGCACGGTACCAAAAGATCAAAGCCATGATGCCATGTGCTATCACCTAACAAATTGAATGATACAATACCATCAAAACTTTGTTATAATAATGAAATAATCCTACTTTCACTTGATATTAGTAAACTTGATTATACGGAGCTACATATAAAGTACATACGTCTACATGGAAAAAAAAACTGGTTATTAAATTAGTGTCTTAAACTCCTTATTTTATGTTAAATGAGAGGTTAAATACGATTTTAATTCTTAAAGTATAAGTTAAATTTTTTTTTGTTTTTAATTTTTTTATACAAAATCGTCCATCAAATTTAAAATTATGTTTTAAATTTGTTTTTTATTTAAATTTTAAAATTTTGGATCAAATTATTTATAACAAAAAAATATAAAATAAAATAAAAAAGAATAAAATAAAAAAAAGAGAGTATTTCTACTCTTGCAAAGAAAAAAGGAAAAAAAAAAGGGAGAAGAAAAGAAGAAGAATATCCACAATCTACTTCTACCTCTATTTTTACTGTTTAAATTTTTAAACCAAATTAAATTTTAGAGACGATTTTAAAATTAAGTTAAATTTTAGAGATCATTTTATATAAAAAAAAGGGTGAGGACGAAAATAATTTTCGACCTATATTTTAAAGACTAAAATCGTACTTAATCCTTGAATAAATTGATGAAAAATTGAAAGGTGGTCTAAATTATTTCAAATCAATATTCTGATACTATCTTTCAAATTGAAAAGGTCTATAATTCTAAATGCTGCGGTTATTATGAAAATAGAGACGCTATCATATTTCGGATACATAGGATAGAATTGCATAAAATGCGCATCCTGATTACGTAGTACCCGAAATAAGTAATGGGTGCGTTGTTGGTGCAACCGCGACATGGAGCAACGCACCCATTAATTAAGCAATTAAGCAAATATGGTTCAATGAAAAAGTTACATACGATCAGAGAATAGAGAAGTGTTAGGGAATAGCAGAATTTATGATATATAGCCATTAATTAACTATTATAAATGTATTTAATGATGAGAGATGATATCTAATAATACAAGATTATTCATTTTATTTTTGATATTAAGTGCTAGCTAAATTTTAATAAAATTATTGGTCTTTTAAATGTTTTCTAAAAAATATTAATAGGCTAAATACAACATAACATGTGACTAGGCCACTCAATTTTAAAGTTAGTTCATCTATCTCTTATTTTAAATATTTAATTAGTTGATATATTATAGTATTTTGAGTTGTGTAATTTCTTCTAGTTGAATTTAAATCGTCAGAAAATATAGTAAAATAGTAACATATTAGTTTACTTTATTTTAATTAATTATTTGTCATGTTAACATTTTTTAGTTCAATAATAATTAGTTGATATGATAACTTACTTAAATGAGATGTTTTAAAAGAGCAGAACATGATAAATTGATTAATTATATATGAAATAATTTTTAACCATAAATCTTTATGGTGTTAGGTTATTGTTAAATAATTGAATTATTTTTATAGGTAATTTTAACTAAATAATATATATTCTATTATACATAATAAATAATGAGAATTCACATTAAATAATTTAATTAGTTATGATTAAATTTAATTAAATTATATTCTTAACTAATTTATTATAAAGAAACTAATTAATTATGCGAGGCAATAAGTTTTAAATGGCTAACAAATGGTAATCAAACAGGCACTTCGATTGTTCTTGCCATGTCGGGTGATATTGGGTATCCTACTGTTTGACGTGCTACTACTGTATATCCGGGAGGCAGGATTTGGACATATAGAAGAGTTGAAAAATTTTATTTTCGACAATACTTTATAGAGCGATAAAAATAAAAAATTCGTACTTTTTATCCCCTTTGGGGCAAGGTTACTATCACACTTTAGAATGTGATATACCATCTTAGTTTGCACATGGCAGCTACACTAAAAAATTTTAGCAGTTTTACCGGCACTCAACATGACAGTAGATTGAGGACTTACACGGTAATAGGCCACCACCCCTGCAAGAGGACAGGAAATACGTTTTTGGACAAAGGATGACTTGGCTGACGCAGCTACCATCTGTCAGTATATCCAATGATACCTACTTATGTTGATTGGGAGTTTTTTGTTTACGGACAAAACGACCAACCTTGTCCCTCTCAAATGGTTGCCCTTCCTGGAGAACTTTGGTGCTTGTAGACGATTGTCTTGGGGCTCTACATTACTGTCGCACACATATCATTTGTTGTGCAACGCCACTTAGCATGATACAATAGACATTGCTGGTTGCCTACAAATAGTAAAATGCAATATTTTACCAGTAGTTCAGATTTTGTCGTAGTGTTGCACAAAGACTCCATGGACATTTTAGTCTATCCGACTCTAAAATTCTGTATTCAGAGTTTCTTCAAATGCTGTAATTCTTCACTACCATCAGTACAACATGTCTACTCCTAAATCTGTAGTCCACTCGAAATTCTACCCCATCATCTGTATTGTAATGTTTTCTGTTGTCAAGATTGAAAGGGTTCTCTAGTTACATTGCATCCAAATTAAGGGTGTGATAATTGCTTGAAACTTTTGATAATTGTGGAATGGCCAATAGAGGGAGGGGGGAAGAAGAAACCAAGCACTCCCACAAGCTGGAGTCTCCGACACATACTCTCCAAAGGACTCGCTCTCGTTGGACGACCCGATTTCGGCCACATAATCCAAATCAGATTCAAGTCTACGTCAATATTATCTCGAGAATCAACGCAGTGAATCGGCCTCGCCACTACCGAAACTGCTTTGAGTGTTGCAGAAGACAACCCAGAACCACCACCTATGTCATAAACCTCAGCATACCATTCCATATCATCAGACATTATACTGACGTGTTTATTGACTTCAACCCGAAACGTCATGTTAATGAAACCGCCACCAGACAACAGTGATAGGAATCTCTATATGCTACTATGCCAAATTCTTTTGAACCAATAGCCCCATGTTGCTCAAGATGACCCGCTTAAGTGCATCTAGCTAGAGAATCAACATGATAAGTGTGCAATATTACATTTGAATTGCACTCAAATATCACTCATTTTTCATCATTTCTAATAATCCAATTGGGATAAACTATCACACAAAAAAAAAATCTTATTACTGGTCATTTGTATGAGAAACAAGAAGAGGAGAAATTAATAAAATTAAGATGGATTTAGTGTGATAAATGGTTAAGCCAAGAAACTACTTATATAGAACTTTTTTTGTATGTACTTATCTAGGACACAAATTAAAAAAAAACCTATATATTTATGCACGTATCTCGGATACAGTGGTTCGAATTTAATTTTGGCTATATTTAATTACAATACACCCAATTTATACACAAATGTATAGTTGTATCATATTTTGGGTGCACTTGATTTCTGTTTTTTTTTTTTTTTCTTAATACATCTCGAATTCATAATTTTTAATTTGTGAATTTAACGTGTTTTTTGCCTCTATATCCAAGATATGTAACCTGTATGCATATTTGTAATTTTTTTACATTAAATGTATTTTTGCAAGTATTATATTTATTTAATTCAAGTAAAAAAATTCGAGTATACTAACAAGCAGTATTGAAATTTTATTATTTAATTGGCAAAATTAGGGGATTGACGAAGTCTTAAGCTAACATAAAGTAGTTTATCTATTTATAAGGTATTATAAAATAAAATATTTTTCTTGAAATTCCTACTTCAAGTAGTCACTAAATATAAAGAATAAAATACTGTTTTAGTTCTTAATATTTGAAACATTTTATTTTTATCTTAAATATTTTATTTTATTCCAAATATAGATACACTCCTTTATGTACAAAATCTAGCTATGCTAGACATTTTAAATCCAATTGAATGAATCAGTAATCCTTTACCGTAAAAAAAAAAAAAAAAAAACAACAACAACAATAATAATAATAAACCTAAAAAAAATGAATATTAGAACTCCAGAATTATAAGTTAAGGAAGTGAATAGAACATTACCGTGAAAATTTTACTCCATAAGAAGGAAGATGTTGCTCCCATGATAATGGCAATTCCATAACCCATTTCAAGAAGTAAAACACATAACCAGAATACCTAAAGCAATATTAATAAAAAAGGAATTTAGAAATATGATAGTATGATATAGAGTTTAATTTTAATGCACTAATAGTATAAAAATATTTTATAGTCATTTAATTATATTCATTTATTAGATAACTATTCACGTGATCAATATTAAAAATAATTATTTTACTGATATCATATTACGTGATTAAATATACATATAAAATTATTTTTATGTTAAAATTTTATATCAAAATTAAATTCGTATAACATAATAATGAGATATTCCAAGAGATTAGAAATACCCGGTTTGGACCTAAGCGTATGGACAAATTTTGTAAACCTGCAGCTGTGTCTCCTTCAATGTCAGGTATGTCCTATTTTATCCCACAAATTATTATTTATTAGGAGACGAAATTAAAGCAAAAGACCTATAAATGTTAATATATAAGTTTCTTACCTTAAACAACATGATGACTAAATAGTAAAAGCTCATGACCACAATGGTAAAGACTATTGATCTTGGTCTTGGAAACATAGTTGTCTTCTCGAGAACATAGGTCTAGAATCAAGCATTACATTTGAACAAAAAAAAAAAAAAATCTTAGACTTCTTTGAACTCCAATTTGCTATATTGAAAATTGATTATACTATTGTTCACGGTGGAAACTCAGATGCAGTCGATTTTATGTGAAGTTGATAACTGAGAGCCGTTAGATAATTTGACTGATTTGACTAAATTTTCATCTAATGGCTCTCAACTATCAACTTCACGTGAAGTCGACTGCACCTAAGTTTTCAAGATCGTTCACTTAATTAAAAATCTCTCTAAAATGCTAGTTGCAAATAGTTTATTAGTAATTTGACTAGCACAAAGAAAAAATGTGATTTTTTTTTTTACAATGCACATGCAAAAAGTAATGGATACACCCTTATCACTAGTTATATGCCTCTAAAGAGAGCATAATTATGTAAAGTAATACCTTCATATGAAGAAATGGTGCAATGTTATTTGCTATTAGCATAGGTGGTACAGTTGACAATAGTGTAGGAATTGTAAATTTCTTCCATCTTAAAAGTGGCAACTGAAAACATAGTTATATCAATAATAATGTATTCGCCATAAAATTAGGTGAAAACTCAGGTGCAGTCAACTTTACATGAAGTTGATAGTTGAGAACTATTAGATAAAAATTTAGTCAAATCAATCTAATTATTTTACGATTTTTAACTATCAACTTCATGTGAAGTTGACTGCACCTGAATTTTCATTGTAAAATTAATATTACATATATGAGAACATTAAAAAGTAGTATATGTGAGGCGATACCTTTGAATCCTCATAACATAATTTTTATTTCGATCAATATAATGAACTTACATTAATTGAATAACCTGTCATTGCCACAAAATACATAACGAGACACCAAATCAATGGCTTTGATTTTGTTATCCACCCAAGTCCAAAACTCTGTAGAAAAAAAAAAGGCGAAAAACATATATAAAGGATAAGCTACATTTTCTATTTGTTAACTATAATTATCTTTAAATATCTCTTGTTTCTCATGTTAAAAAAAATGTTATATCTTTATTATTTTTATTAATATTTGATTAATTCAAAATATTAAAAATTACATTTTAAGCTCTAAAGATTAAATTTTAAAGTCTAATAGTATAAAAATAAAATATTAGTCTAAAATATTGACTAAAATTTGATTAAAAGGATTGGTCCGCTAATATTTCTCATCAAATTGGTTGCTTTATATGTCTTATAATTAGAGTGCAAATATTTTTGCCAAATCACTAAAACAAACGAAATTTCGATCCAAAACTATCGTAGTGAATGCTACCTGTTGCAGCTTGACAACTGAAATACACACTGCATTTTGCTAAAAAGCTAAAAAGTGTAGTTAAATAATATATAAAAGGTTGTAAATTTTATTTTATTAGATTTTGTTGAGTTTGGAAACAATAATTTTAATCTTTAGTGATGACAAATATACATATTTAATTGGACTAATAGTCTAAAGTTGGTTTGATAAATATTTTATTGGTACAGGCCCATAGTAGTATTGATGTTGACAAAAATGAGCCAAGCATTTTCAGGTGGTCTTGTGTGGATAGAGTTGGCAATTGGTAGGGTAGGATAGGGTTTGGACTCTACTCTAATTCTACTTAGAGGTTGAAAACTTTTTTAAAATTTTATCGCGAGTTGAGAATTTATCAACCCTAACCCTATATGTACCCTAAAGTTCTAAATCCTACCCTATTCGTAAAAACTAAAAAATTTTAAGTAAAATTCAACTATTTCAAATTTCATACCTATTAATAAAATAAAAAATAAAAAGTTAAGGTTAAATTAAAAAAAAACAACTTTAACTTTTGGAAGCATTATCCTTATACAAAAGAGTGTAATCCGCCAAAAATTGAAGACTAATGAGTGAGAATTAAAATCCGAATTTTTCATAGTTTTTAAATTATCTCTATCTCCTTCTTCGTGATGTTATATTGAACATTTTTCTTTACGTGTTATCTTTTTTTGATTTCTTATGGTAAAAGATATTATGATGTGAGGTATTTAAAAAAGCCATATAAAAAAAAGTAAAGAGAGTAGAATGTGGAGAAAAAATTATTAAATATGTCAATTTCTTTTAATGTATTTGACTATTTTCTGTTTTGTGTTATTATTTTGAAGGATTTTTTTTACTAAGTTAGATGAGCACTTAGTGTTAAGAGTCTAGATTAAAGAGCATAACCAAAACAAGCTTGGTTAGAAGTTTGTGAATTCCTTGATAAGATTAGGAAGAATTATAAAAAATTGGTATTTGTAATCTTTGAAAAAGATAGTTAAAATTCAATCATAATTACACAAAGTGAATAAATTTGGTGGTGCAAGCTTCTCTACTCTACTCTTTTTATTTTATTCGTTATGAGACAACGTTATTTTGTTTTTTTACATAATTGTTAAACCAGACTTAAGTGTAATTTGCTTTTAAATTTATTTTGATGTCTAAGTTTAAAAACTAAAAAAATAGTTTAAATTCAACTCTCTTTTTTTAAGTCATTAAAAACCTTTAAATTTAAATGTGTTGAGTTAAGATTAATTATGTTATTACTGGGTTATTTGAATATAGTTAACATATTTTTTCTGTGTCTAATATAGTAATATGTATGTTAAGAGTGATAGGTATCAAACTCACACACAAGGCGAATGTCCAAGAGATCACAATGAATGGAGGTGATATTAGAGTGATCCGGATTGTATTTTGACTGAAGGGAAAGAAAAGATTTGGAGAAATTCATGGTATCAATTATGAGAAAGGAAATTGACCAAATTCTAGCCTCACACTTGACAAAAATAAAAGAGACAAGGACAATTAATGTGATGATCCTACAGTTGACCTAAGTAAAAATGAAAAAGACTTTGAATTACAAAGAAGAAAACGGAAAAACAACTAGAAAAGTTATATCATTTATTAATAAGATAGTAAAACGGGTCAAATTTGTCGAGTTAATCCCTCAAATCCATCAAAAGAATGTGTCAGGCTAGAATTTTAAACGTTAAATAAAAAGAAAATTTTTAGACTCTCGAATTTTAGTGGGACAAGACTGGCTGCCCGTTGGACCAAATCTTATTTTATTTTTTATTAAATAAAAGAGTAATTAATGTTATATAATAAAAAATAATAAAAAAATTATATTGTAATTTGACTATTTTTTATTTGTATTTAATTTTTAAATTATTATTTTTCATTAATTTTAATTAATTATTTTTAAAAAAAAAGTTAAGCTAGTTAACTTGCCAACCCGCCAAAAGTGGGGCAGGCTAGCATTTTGAACCCACTTTATATAGCGAGATGGGTCAGCCCGCCCCATTATTTGTGGCGAGGGGAGGCGACGGGCTACCTGCTTTGCCACCCCATCAGTTAGGATGCGTTTGATTCTAAGAACATGACAAGACAAGACACTGGGAATAAAACACAAATGATAAGTCATAAAAATTAGCATTTTTGTATTTTGTTTAGTGTTAAACTAGAACAAATTATGAAAGTTTAATTTGCTTTTATTTTTTTCATACAAAAAATTTAGAAAGAAAAATATAATAATAAAAAATATAATTATAAAAAATTGATAACAATAATGAAAGAAAAAATGTAGAATAAATTAGATCTCTTGTTAGTGAGACTATATACTTTTTATTAGGAAGAACATAAAATACACTAATTTAGTATCTCTAAACATAATATTTTTATCTGTGTTTTTCATTTGTCAAATATAATTTTGTGTATCTTAATTCCTACTTCAATGTCTCATACTTAAAAACAAACACAGCCTAGAGACAATATTTCTCTTCATATTCAAGTTTATATTGCAGACGAAATTTTCATTCTAAGAGTTCTAGAAATTCTGTAAATATCATTGAGTCTAGTCTTAGGATTATTCAGTTTTCTTCTTTCTTATTCCTATAAAAAAAAAAAAAGTCATAGTATTAAGAGAGAAATCAACAAAAGTCATAAGAAAAAAAAAAAGTAAGCGATTAAGAAGAAAAGTCATAAAATAAATTTTATTGTATCTTTGTGTCTTGATGCATGTAAAGTGCATTGGTTTACAGCTCATTCTTGACGTTAGTACTCAGGTTTGAGTTTTGCCCTGGCATTTATGACTCGGGATTTAAGTCAATTTGGCATTTTTGAAGCTTGGTTTTAAGCTTCATTATTTGTTTTGGTGTTGAAATTAGTTTTGATTCTTTTATTTTATTTTTGAGTTAATAATTGTAATTAATTGATGATTACAGTAAAATTTAAATATTGTTATAGTGGAGACTGAATATAAATTTTATTACCTTTAGATATTGAACTAAGATATATGACTATGGAAATCTTTATTCCTTTCTTTAATTTGTTCATTAAAAGAATAGACATCAATCATACTGCATTTATTTATAATTGTTTGGATGTGCATAATTATTTTAATTTACCTAATTGATCTTTTATTAACTGTTAATTGTACTATTTGTTATAACTGTTCTTTATGTGTGATTTTTTAATTGTTTGTTTGATTGCTTGTATTTGTGACTTGTTGGTTCGAATTATGGTGGAGTGTGGTAGCTTGTAAGTGAATTAATTATATGTTAGATTGGAGGCCGTAATTTGATTATATGTTGGGACGAAGGTCGTGATTAGATAAATTATATGTCTCCATAAGTTTGGTGAAAATTGATTTGTATTTTGACTTGTGGTGGTGTGATTTGATGATTTTTGGTTTTGAACGAATAATCACGTGACTTGAAAATAGAGATTGAGGTTTGGTGAATGAATGAGTAAAGAATTGGATGGAATTAAGAATTTAAATAAATTGAATTAAAGAAAGAATTTATAAGACTAGCAATGATCATTGCTAATAAAAGGATTTTGATTACATACATATATTCTTCTATAACAATTTTTAAACTCTTCTAGTGAAATCGTGTAGTTAGGTTCTTACCTCCTACAACCGTATCTTTTCAGGAAATAGACGAGAAAGTCAACAAAGATTTTGTTGAATTTTCAGTTGTACTGTATCTATTTATAATATCTTAGTTATTATTTTCTCTCGCCATTATTGTTATATTTTTATAAAAAGAATAGGAGTCGTGATTGTATTGATATGTACCTATGTAATATTTGTAAGTTAGTTGTATAAAAAATCTTTGTATCTATATATGTGCATGTGAAGTATCGTGATTGATTTGTATGTAGGTGTGTATAAATGAAAAAGGTATTTTTGGTTTTCAAAGAAAAATTTGATACGATTTCGAATTAAAGTTCCTATTTTATTATTAAATATGTGGAAGTCGTCATAATCTCCTCATTATCAGAGTGACGCAGACAAAAATGTGACATTTTAGTACTAAGAATGTTACATTTGAAGTCCAAAATTGAAACAAAAAATGAAGAGACAAAAGACAACATGTTCGAAGATGATCAGATTCAACTCTTTGTAAAGAGATTGAGAATATTTATGAAATAAAGACAAAAAAATCTGGTTAATTTAGAAAAGATAAAATAATTGAACCAAGTAATCTATCATTACTGTAAAAAAAAAACTAGAACACTTTAAAGTAAAGTATCCACTTGTGAAAAAGTACAAGAAAACAAGAGAAAAGAAGAAAATATTAATGGTATCATGAAAAGATTTCGAAAATAAATCTAAAAAAGATGAAGAGGAAAAATAAATTTGTCTGATGGCAAATGACAAACAACCTGTTGAGGAGGTAAACAATTTTGTTCTTACCATTAATGAACTCTATGAAATTATTGATGATGATTGAAAATTTTAGCAAGCTTCTTTCTAAATATATAATCAACACAAGAAAGAAAATGAAGCCTTTAAAGGTGAATTTTTTCTCTCTGCAAAAGACTAGGAAAAAAAGTTATGAAGTAAATTTCATTTGTATTTTGTGTTTTTGCATAAAGAATTCTGGTTTAGAATTTATTCTTAGTATTAGAATTCATGTTTGTGTAATTGTGTTATATCTTGACGTGTGTGATTGAGGATTTGCAAAAATGTTTGATAACTAAAGAAAATCAGTCAAAAACAACTATAACTTGTTTTATTTAATATTTATTAATTATTGCAATAATTAATAAATATTAAATAAGACAAATTCTGACTTTTTTTTGTCTCCCTAGTATTACCCGTTGCCATTATAAAAGCTTGGGTTTTAAGCTTCATTTATTTTGGAGTTAGAACTAATTTTATTTCTTTAATTTTGTTTGTCTTTGAATTGAAGATTGTCATCAGTTAATGATTATAATTCAATTCTATTAACGTTGTGATAAAATTAGATGTAAATTTCATTACACATAGAGATTAAATTTAAATACATGACTGTATCAATTTTTATTCTCTTCTTTGACCAGTACAATTTGGTATGAGATAAAATAATTTTTTTTACATAATCTATTTTATTGCGGTTATAACAAATAAAGGTGAAATTCTTAACCATCCTAATTCATTCCGAAAATTAGTTTTAAAAAAATATTTTAATGCATGAATATTAATAAATTTTCTCATTTAAATTTTCTAAAAGCCATATAATTTAAAAATGTAGGATTTGTAATAAATTGAAAAAAGATTGATATATGATTGATTTTTATTTATTCCCACTTTAGAGAAATTGAACACAATTAAAAGTTTGTTTGAATGTTATTAAATTGATAGAATTTTTTTTTTATTTTTTAACGTGTTTAGCATAATTTTAATAGTAAAAATAAAAATATTAAATAAATAAAAATATCCTTTCTAAAAAGTTACAATTTACATTTTTAATATTTAAATATAAAAATATTTTTATTTTTCTAAAAGATTTTTTAAAAAAATCAATTAAAAAAAAGATTTTTTCGTAAACATTCACCTAATCAAACCCTAAATTTATTTAGCCATGAAGTGTACAAGTTAGTAATTAAAATAAAAAATTGAGGAGTTAATAAATAACATAAAGTTGAACGCTTTTATAAAATAAATTTGAAAGAGAGTGAATAATACTACTTTAATAGAGCTGTAACTAACAAATAAATTGTCAAGGAATTAAAAAAAGAAACGAAAATTATATTAAGTTATTAACACATGGTAATGAAATTGAAATTTAATTTAGAAGACATGAGAGGCATTGAGATGCTGGGGTAAAAGTAATAAATCAATTATAGCGTACCATAAATAAACATGATATAGAGATAATGACTCCAGTTTTGTAAGAAATTTTTCCAGATACCAAAGGACGATATGGCTTGTTAATCTACAAATAATAATAATAAAACAATTAGTATAGAAAAGTAAGACATATACCATAAACAAAGTAATAAACTAAAATGTGTATGTAAAATTAGTGTGAGACATATATATTCACTTATGTGTGTTTACAAGTTTCCGTAATGATTAATAATGTGAAATGTTAATTTACAATAAATATGATACTTAACATATTTAATTAGATGTGAATTAAATATATTTATGAAAATTCATCAATTTAGATTTTATGTTATATTGGGATTATATTATATATAGTAATAAAAAAAAGGAACTAAATTGATAGAAATTTTTATAAACATATCCAGTCAGTATTTAATTAGACATTTCAATATGTATGCTGTTAGTTAATATTTTGAATTGTTAATGGTTAATGAAAATTTTTGATAGAGTGATAAAAATTACAGACAAATATAATTAATTGGTCATTTTTAAAAGACTAATCTTTCATAAATTAATTTAATTATTAACTTTTAATTTATTTTTTACTAAAAGAATTATCTATGAATACATAAATGGTATTACAATATAGTCACACAAAAAAATGGTATTATTGCAATATATAATAAAACTTAAAACTATGAATAATAAAACTCATGAACGACTCGAAAACTCTTATAATAAAACAGGCGCTCACAACACACATACATTTTTAATAGCACACATTCGTGATGAATAATGAAAAAATATAGGATACCAATATATTATCTGTCAATTTATTGTCAACAATAATTAATTATTATATTTTAAATATACATATAAGAAGATAAATATATATATAAAGACACTTTTATTAGATATAGTCATAAAAAAGATATTTTTATTTGACACATTCACAAAGATATTTTTATTAAACGCAGTCGTAAACAAAAGTTGACATTTTTATTTGACACATCGACAAAGATACTTCCATTAAACACATTCATAAATAAAAGTTGGCAGAAATTGACAAAAATGTTATTGATAATGTAGCGGAATTGATGAATAATTCATTGATGTACAAAAGATTTCTATTAAAACAACCTTTGTGAAATTACAAAATCTAAAATTTCACAATGCCAAGAAGTTCATACCTTGTCTATTTCAATATCAACTAGTTGATTTATGCCAACTGTATACCAATGCATGAACATGATAGGTATGATAAACTGAGAAACAAAACAAAAAAGGTTTATAAAACACTTCTAAAGTTATAATTAATAATCATATCTTCTAAGAGAAAACATACCTTTCATCTTCTAGGATCATCGAAAAGAAAGAAAGAAAATCAGGAAATATTACAAAGTAATACATACATACCATTACTTTGGGCTTTTTTTCATCATCCTATCAAGGTACTTTTATCGTATAAGTAATCTCTTGACCACTAAAAATGGAAGAACACAGTTCTAAGGACAATATCTGTTTTGCTTATGTTTGTTTTTAATATTAAAAATGATAGTTAAGAAATGAAAAAAAAAAGCTTTTATACCATAAAAATAACATATACAAAAAAGATATATACAATAAATAGTATAAATATTATTTTTTTTTGAAAAATACCCTTCTCACCATTTGGCATTTGAAAGTCTGAAACATTTTAATTATTTTAATGAATTATTTTAAGTGATAAAATAGTAGTTGTTCCTTGTTCTAGAGCTCTAAGAGAGAAAGTAATCCAAATAATTCAAGATTTCTACTAGAGTGTGCAAACCCTAGAGGACTGGGTCGCTTTCAAAGAACGATACTAGCCGGAACACGCAAGTCAAGTAACTTTTAGGAGTCGATCACGGCAAAAAACTAGGAATGAAAGATCGCTCGACCGGTGCCACGGAAAATGCCAGAATCGTACCGCTTCCCAGGAACTGGAGTGCCTACGCGATAACGAAGACAGAAGGCACCAACGGGACTCCAAACGGACAACAAGTGCGAACGTGATAATGAAAGTCATCTCGTTCACTGAGAGAATTATAAAGGCCAAGCTACCGAAAGACTTTGACAAGCCGACCGACATAAAGTACAATGGGACGAAGGACCTACAGGAACATCTCACGGCCTTTGAAGCCAGGATGAACTTAAAAAGAGACCCGATGTGGTTCAATGTAGGACCTTCGCAGTAATCGTAGCTAGCCCCGCAATTAAGTGGTTCAATGCTCTCCCCAACGGCTCGATAGCCAGTTTTGATGACATCTCCAAAAAATTCATGGCGCAGTTCACTACCCTAAACCAAAGCAAAGCACCCAATCAGTCTGCTTGGAATCACACAAAGGCAAGACGAACTCACAAGAAAATACCTCGACAAGTTCAACGACGGGTGCCTGACAGTCGACGGGCTCACAGACTCCGTGGCCAGGCTTGGCCTAACCAATGGCCTCATGAATAAAGAATTCCGAAAATACCTCACCACCAAACTAGTCTGGACTATGCACGAAATCCAAAACCTTGCTAAGGAATAAATAAACGACGAAGAGGTCAGCCAAGCCGCGACAGGCAATAAACGGCAACACGGAAATATGACACCTCAAAGTAACCTATCGTCCAGAGATACTTCGAAGGAGCACTACAAATCCACCACTACCAACCGGCCACCCAGAGTGGGAAAGTTCACAAACTACACCCCCTACCAGCCCCCATCACGGAGATCTATCACCAGATAGCTGAACGAGGCATTCTCCCGAAGGCGCGACAATTGAAGGAACGGACAGGCAGTAACAAAAACTTGTACTGTGATTATCACGGAGGATACGGAAACAAGACTCAAGATTGCTTTGATCTAAAAGACGCTCTCGAACAAGCCATCCGAGATGGAAAACTCCCTGAGTTCACCAAAATTATCTGAGAATCCAGGAAAACTAAAAGAGAAAGATCGCCAGAGTGGTAAGGACATAATCCCAGGATGGTGACACATGCGCACTAGGAAAGTCCGAGAATCGACCCCACCATAATAGTGAATGTGATCACAAGGAAAGATGCGTTGGAAAAATCCAAATCGGCTCTGAAAAAGGATTTTCGGGTGCTGGACGTGAAAGACGATACACGAACTTCTTCCCTCCTGGCAGCGATCACATTCTCCCTCGACGATTGCCAGAACGGCACTTCGGCGGGAAGATGCCCCCTTTGTCATCTCGTTAAGGGTCGAAACCGAATTAGTAAAACGAATACTGGTAGATATTGGAGCCAACTCCAACATTCTTTTTAGAGGAGCCTTCGACAAGTTAGGACTCCGAAACAAGAATCTACAAAGTCACCACGACGGATTAACCAGACTCAGAGATAACTTCCTCAAACCAGACGGCTCTATAGTGCTGCCAGTCACCATTGAAACCGGAGGCTAGAGGAAGATCGTACTCTCCGAGTTCGTGGTCCTAAAGGACTCCAAGGCCTAGAACATCATCCTTGAAAGGAAAATGATTAACGACCTATCCACCGTCATCTTCACCAAGTTCCTAATCATGAAGTTCCAAGCCGACAACAACATCATAGGAACAATACATGGTGACTAAGAAGTCACGGTAGATTGTGACAATACCAGCCTAGCCCTCCGAAAGCGATCATGGGATGTGGCGGGAATCTTCTTAACCGACCTTGACGCACGACCAAATGACCAGTTGAGACCAAAATCATAAGGAGACATGGAAAAGCTACAGATAGGGAAAACCAAATATGAATTCACATTCATCAACAAAAATCTTCCCTTCAGCCTAAAAGGAAAACTCATGGGAAACTCCTAAAGCAAAATAGGGACTTGTTCACATTCACCTTGGTCGACATGCCAAAATAGACCCAGAATTGATGTCCCATCAATTAGCTGTGCACACCAAGGCTAAATCAGTAGCCCAGAGGCGAAACTAAATGTTTGCTGACCGAGCAACCGAAGTCAGAAAGCAAGTCAAAAGGCTTGCTGGAAGCAGGCTTCATCCGGGACTCCCCTACATGACCTTGATGGCTAACATCGTGTTGGTCAAAAAGGCAAACGGTAAATGAAAAATGTACGTTGATTACACAGACTTGAACAAAGTCTATCTAAAGGACGCATTTTCCTTACCAAACTTCGACAAACTGGTAGACGCCGCATTGGGACACTAGTACCTCAGCTTCATGGATGCCTTATTCCGGGTACAACTAGATACCCATGCACCGACCAACTGAGGTAAAGACTGCGTTCGTAATCCCGGAAAGCATGTACTGCTACATAGTCATGCCCTTCAGGCTAAAAAATACCAAGGCTACCTACCAAAGACTCATCACAAAGATCTTCAAAGACCTCTTAGGGACCGAATTGGAGGTCTATATTGACGACGTGCTAACCAAGACTCAAATAGGCGAGGAGCTCATTGACTACCTAAAACTCATACTACATACTCTGAGGAAGCACCGAATACACTTTAATTCGATGAAGTGCACTTTCGGGATGGAGGCCGGGAAGTTCTTGGGTTTCATGATCACACAACAAGGAGTAGAGGCGAACCCAAAAAAGTGTAAGGCTATCCTCGAGATGTCCAAAGGCTAACTAGACGCTTGCTGCCCTCTCACGTTTTCTCAGAGCCTGACCTAAAAGACCATCCCCTTCTTCAGACTCATGAAAAAGAGTATAAGCTTCAAATGGGAACTCGAGTGCTAGCAGAGCCTCCCATACTCTCAAAACACAGAACAGGAGAGACACTATACCTCAACTTATCCATCACAGAAGAAGCACTAGCAGCGGTGCTAATCTGGGAGGACAAGCATAAAACACAGAGTCTAGTGTACTTCATAAGTAAGGTTCTCCAAAACGAAGAGAAGCGATACTCTAAACTCGAAAAGCTCGCCTACGTGTTACTCACAGCATCTCGACGCCTTCGGCAGTACTTCCAGAGCCTCCCTATCGCGGTTTGAGCTGACAAGGATATCTGACAAGTACTGCAGAAGACAGACTTGGCAGGGTAAATACTCGCTTGGTTGGTTGAGCTGTCACAAGACGAGATCAAATTTGAGCCTAAAAACGCAATTAAGGCTCAGGCAAAAAAGAGTTATGCCAGGAAAGAGTTATGTCAGAGGCCACGATACGGAAGTAGTCGAGAGATTTAGTAAGCGAGTTATTTACGATAGAGTCAAAACTCTAGGTTTCACGAGAGAGATGCGCTTTCACGATGTCATCTTACTGGGAACCATATAGGTTCTCACCCCTTTCTTTTCCCTTTCCCCTATAAATGGAAGATCCAGACTTGATCATCACTACTGGAGTTATATTTAAAGAGGTACCAGAGGAGCACGTATTGTCGGACCCTACAGGAGATGCTCGAAACTAGTCCTGAGCTAATGGTTGCAGACTTGTGCCTCGACGGTAGAAAGAATGTACGATAGATGGTATTTGTTCCATAGATTTTGCTTTCCTTCACTTCTGTAGTGTTTTTTAGAGATAGAACTGGACATTTTCTTTTCTTTTAGTCTGGGTACGAGCTTAGGAGTTTTCTATATGAACCATGTATCTGGGAAGTTGTCAGTTGTATGTATGTGTGTGTGTGTGTGTGTGTGTGTGTGTGTGTGTGTGTGTGTGTGTGTTTTAAATTTGTATGAACTAACCTGAGATGTATACATGTATGAGAGTTTTCTGTAATCTCATTACTAATTTAATTTTGTTGTTAGTTTGGTGTTTATTTTATATTGTATATCTCGGAAAATTGCTAATAGGTTTGTTAAGAAAGACATGATAAAAATAAGCTAACATACGCGATTCCGTTAGTACGAAAGGCTCATATGTAGTAAGTATTATCGAGTCTAGAGTATTATAGGGCTACTGGGAAGTAACACCTAACGACTGGCAGTGATCAGGACCTGCCGAAAATCGGGTCGTTACACTCCTCCGTCGCACCATACCTATATCCAAATAGGATTTTTCACTCTCAGTCCACTACCTAGAAATGCAAACTTACAAAAGATTCCTACCTATACCAAAGCCACAACCAAAACACTTAAAACTACACTAAACATGATATCCCTCATCAACATTTTTCCTACCATTAAATGCAGAACCATGCAGAAACACAGAAACAGGAGACACCAAGATACAGTAAATGCATAAAGGAAGAAAGACATTGTCCTGTGCTGGAAAACAGAAGTGAAGAAAGGAGGAAGAAACGAACGGTCCGAATGGCAGCAACAACAAAAAAGAGAGAGAGAAAACAGTGTGAAAAGAGGAAATGAGGGAGAAGGGAAGTGCGCGGTTACAGTAGGAAAAACAAAGAAAAACGAAAAGCAAAACCCCAAACATTTCAAATAGCGAAAGGCAAAAAAGAAAAAGCGCCAAACCTCTCTCTCCCATTAAACGGCATAATAACGCCTTGAGAATCACAACGGTTGAAGTCCCATCACCAAAAAAGCAATGGACGGACGACGACGTGACCAAGCATGCCAGACATCACGAAACCCTGACCCCACATGAAGACAAGAATTAACGTCTCATCTGCCAACACGAGGATCACGGACCCCGATGCCGCGAAGAAATAAGCTCACCCAACGACGAGACTAAGCAAGGATATACTCTCCTACTTTGGGGGCAAATGTTCCAGACCTGACCTCCGGGTCCCCAAACAGCCTCGCCACGACCTGAATCCTTGGGTCCAGACCCTAAATTGCAGCCCAAGCCGGCTAAGAGATTGCAAATCTCTAACTACTATTCAAATTTAAATTCTTGTCTTATCTTAGCCAACAAGATAAGATAATATAACAAGATGAATTATATATGGTGAGCTAGGGGCTCCCTCAGGTATGTTACGCATTCCAAAACCTTATTTATACCTCTCAGATCCATTTTGATTTGAGCGTCAGAATTTTTTTGCAGGTACCATCTCTCACCGCTCGAGAAGTCTAATCTCGTCGTGACTAAGGCTGGCAGGTCCTGATCCTCCCTTCAACCCATTCAAGCCCATTCTTAGCTTGTATAGAATTGGTTTGTTATTTAAATTGGTCTAATTTTTTAATAATTAATCGATTTAAAATAATAAAACACAAAAATATTTTTTTTCTAAAAAATATATTTTATAAATAAATATAATTTTTTTATATCTAACTCAATCTCAATTGGATTTTGGTTGAATTTTTAAATTTTTTTATCTCAAATTCTATTAGTTTAACAATTGGTTGGATTTTTAAAACGTTATTATTTTATGATGAGTGTTAGGGGTCAGTAACTTTTGTGTTTTGTAACCATTAATTGGTCATCAATAGTATTTTTTATGGTTTGAGATTACATCTAAGTGGGAGATCACTCACTTTCTTTTTATGATTAAGTGCTGAGTACAAAACACAAAAATTACTGACCCCTAAACTTTCTCCTATTTTATAGCACCTCCTGCGGGGGATGAAAAGAAATGTCATGATATGAGAAAAAAATCGACAATGGCATATAAAAAAGTAATTTGAAAAAATTACAATTTGATAATAAGTTTGCAAAAGAGTGCGAATTAATAAAAAAGCCAATAAATTATTTCTGGATGCAAGATGACATTATTTATGCTATAGGAAGGGTGAAGTGATAAGATATTTTGCTGACTATTGTACACAAGATCCTAAATATAAATCTAATTTGTAAACAATTGGGCATATAGAAAGATGAAGCTCACCTTGAATAAGCCAATAAAAAATTTTGGAGATATATCTGATAAATTTTCCACTGCAAGGACCGATGTCGAAGATATGCTCATTATCTGACCGGACATAAACAAATTAAAATTATTTTTTGTTTCTGTCTTTTTTTTAGAGGAAGTTAGGAGTACAGTGTCTATTAATTTCGGCTAATTATAACTCACAGATTCATGGATTTTGCCCAATCTAATAATTAGAAATTTACAGGGTTGGTTGACTTTCAAAAATCATCGATCCATAATTATCTGAATTGATTGGTTTTAAACACAAAACTCACCCAACTCTTTATATTTATTAATGTTTTTTATATTTATAAATATTTTCATCAATTTATGAAAACTTTTAAATGTATAAAAAAAAATTACCATAATTTATTTTATCATACTAATTAGATCATGAAATTTATTTAATTATATGAAACTTGATAGATAATTTCCTTAAATATATATGTATATTTTTAAAAAGATTATTAGACTCATAAGTGCATGAGTCATTCAACCCACTCATTAAATTGTGAACTATGTTATGTATACACTAAAATTAGTCATTAAAATCAGTCATCAATGTAAAATATATGTTGAAATATAAATACACGTTAAAAATAAATTAAATCATACATATATTCATACACAAATACATTGGTGACGTACGAATAAAATTTTTGTTAAATAAATATATTGATTTAAAAAATCTTTTGAACGATTCCAACCTAACCACTAATATTAACAAGTGTGTAGTAGCATTTAAGGTTGATTGTGAACTAACCACAGTAATTAAATAATAAGATCCACTAAACTTTTGGAGAGTGTGCATGATATCTTTGGTAGAGTTCCAAATGGTTTGTGTATGAGACGGTTCAGAAGTTGCTTTTACAAAAGAATTTCGTGGCTTGGATCCTCCATGAATGAATTTGTAAGAATGGTTCCAGTTATGCTCCAAGGATTGGAGTTTTCTGTTCTTGTGCCATAAAGCTTTTGTTGCAATTGAACCTAAACAACCAACCCAATTTTATATTATATATGTACGTAATAAAACTCAAGTGTAATTATTTTTATATAAAATTGATAGTTGATAACGAAGAAAAAGTGGTACCAGTTGTGATGGAAAGAGATGATGGAGTAGGATGAGGAAATGATGATGAACCAAGAACAAGCTTGGAAGTGGAAGCCATTCGGAATCAACAAATTTTGGATCACAATCAATTAAGACATGAAAGCTGTGTGTTCTTGACACGGCATAAATTTCACGAACCCAATTTTCATTTAAAACAAGTTGTAATCAATTTGGGATTCCGGAAGCCAAGTTATAACCCGCCAAAATTCAGTCCAAAACCAAAGTTCCATAAAACTCGTAAACCTCATTTCATTCAAAATTCCAATTTCCATTCATTATCATACCTACAATTCTCAACATAACAAATTCTTCTTTGGGGCCTGCTACACATACAAGTAAAAAGACCGTACAAGTTTTACAAGTTATCAGCCCAAACTTTATTAACACGCGCACTAACTCATTTTGAATGGAGCGTAACTACACGTGCCCCACTCAAACGGTTCCTCTTCGTTTTCTTCTTCTTCCTCTTCCTCTTCCTCTTCCTCTTCGTCTTCGTCTTCGTCTTCTTCTTCTTCTTCTTCTTCTCTTCTTCTTCTTCTTCGTCTTCGTCTTCTTCTTCTTCCTCTTCCTCTTCCTCTTCCTCTTCCTCTTCTTCTTCTTCTTCTTTTTCTTTTTCGTTTTTTTCGATTTTCATGGTTTCTGAAATTCTTCTTCTTCTTGTTGCACGTTCTTCTTCCTCTTACTCTTTTTTTTCTCCTTTTCTTTCGTTTCTGCACGTTCTTCTTCCTCGTTTTCTTCTTCTTCTTCTTCATTTACGTCTTTTCTCTCTGTTTTCTCTTTTTTTTTTCAATTTTTCATGGTAAAATCGTTTTTGAAGAAGAAGAAGCAGCAGAAGATGAGGAGGAGAAAGAGAAAGAGTTCTGAATTATGCATAAGATGTACTTCAACGAATTTTGGGTGTATTTTCTTAAATCCTTTGGATGTATTTTCTGTAACCCTTTGGGTGTATTCTATAATCGTTTGGGTGAATTCTTGTAACCGTTTGGGTGTATTTTCTGTAATCCTTTGGGTGTATTTCTGTAATCATTTGGGTGTATTTGAGTGATATCTGACTGATATCTATGGGTGTATCTGACTCATATCTATGGGTGTATCTTACTGATATCTATGGGTGTATTTTTCATTTCAGAAAAAATGGCAAGCATTACAAAAATACACCCAAACGATTACAT
>NC_029772.3:2521848-2524415 GCF_000817695.3 Arachis duranensis
TTTAACGCAAAAACAAACTTAAAACTATTAAAAATAAGAATATTTAAAATTTAATTAAAAAAATGACTACTTTAATTTCATGAAAATGATTTCAAATCGTTAGATAATTTAGTTAAACATATTGAGTCAACATATATAAATATCTAACGATTCACATACAATTTTTACGTGTAGATATTTTTATAGAAGTATTCAACTTAAAAAAAATTAAAATTCAAAATCAACAAAAACTTCTATTTTAATAGATTTCATGCTGAGTTTGTTAGCAACCTAAAATAGTATTGGTTAAAATTAACTGATACTATAGTGTTGATTTCCTAGCATTAATGTGAATTGTCTTTTATAAATAATCAATGTTTTTAAGAATCGAAAATGATGCTTTGAGATTATACTATAGTTAATTTTGTGTGTTTTCATATAAAAAATATATATATTCATCCGATATTATAAAGTATTCTTTATTACTTTTTTCTTCGTCTATTTATTATTAGATTCAAATGCCTTTCAAAATTGTGAATGAGATTTATTTAATTTAAAAATTTTATTATGACTTATAATTAATTACTTAAGTGTAAATTGTAAAGTCTAAAACATAAAAAAATTTTAAAACTAAAAGTAATCATCACGTAATTCTGAAAAATTATAAAGTTAATTTTGATGCTATTTGGTAAATTGACAAATTTGTGGTATAAAGACACATCAAGAAAAATAAAAGAAGGAAGTAGAAAATAGATACATGCAACGTAGATAGTACAAAATTATGAAGAAGTTCAAAATTTTGGACAAAGGAAGTATTTAATTTAAATTACTCTTTGCTAGTTGGGACAATGTTCTTTCTCTAACTCAAAAAACTCTTCTTACTTTAGAAAAGATTTAAAGTATTTGTTTTTAATCTAACACTTACTTTTTAATGTTTTATACTCTAAATTAACAACAAAACTGAGTTATTACACATTAGTTAATATCTCGGAATTTATACAATAAATTGTTATTTATATTATAAAAAAAAAGTTTTGTACTCAAAGTTGTAACCCGAATCAATAGTGATCACTACTTAGTTTAAAACAATTCGAGGTAATCATATCTAAAATTCTTAGATTTTTTATGGTTAATCTAAAAAGACTTAATTTTGTAATATTTTAAAATCTTAGATCATTAAATTTTAGTTGTAATAACTAAGACGGTTAATATAAATAGGTTTAAATACTTTATTAGTACTAGTTTTAATAAATTTTTTATTAAGTTTTTATATATTTTTAATTAAATTTATATATTATATCAGATTTTGTAGTTAAATTTTTATTGTAATAAAAATGTTATAATTAACAAAATATTCTGTTAAAATATACAGATTATTTAGTCAAACATTAAATATATTCGTTTTGTTTAATAAAATATTTTATTAATTTTAACGTTTTTGTCATGATAGAGACTTAATTACAAAATCTGATATGACATACGAACTCAATAAAAAATATATATATAAAAACCTAATTGAAAATTTAGTGAAAATACTACTATATATTGTTAGGTTTTGATATAGTGAAAATAAATATATTGAAAATAAATAAACCATATAAATACTACTATCTTATATCATTTATGTGATATAGTGAAAATCTCAATTTTTGTTAAGTTTTGACCAAATCAATATATTGTTAGGTATATTCTCTTAACTCATCTCTTCTAATGTTTCATGTTTGTTTTCATAGGCCTCGGGTATCTATTTTATTTATAGGAACTTAAAAGTTTTTTTTTCAAATTCAGATCTAAAATTAGTTTCTAACCAATTTTAGTTGATTTAATAATTAATTTATTAGTCTATTTAAATAAATATTGATATTAAATTTTTTTTTATGTATATAACACCTTATTAATTAGTGACAAATTTTTAAATTAAATTTTAATTGACAAAAAATTAATTTTTAGTCTGTTAAATTAAAAAATATCGTAAGAAGCTAAAAAAAATTAACATATAATCTATTATATATTACTAATTTTATAACTAAAATATGTTACGTATCACTTTTTTATTATAATTGAAATCAAATCTTTTCTTCTTAAAATAAAATTTTTTTTCCCTTCCTTCACTAATTTTATAATCAAAATATATCACATGTCATTCTCTCATTATAATTGAAATCAAATCTTTTTCTCCAAAATTAAAGGATTCTCCCCTTTCTCTCTTCCTTTCTCTATCTTTCTCGTTCTTTCAACCACTCTATCTCTTTTATATATCATTATCAATGACTAATTACGAATTTGACAATTAAAATGTGCAACATGACATTCTTTATATAATTGTATTAAAATTAAAAATAAAATATTGAAATTAAAATTAAAATTGAAATATGCCTATATTATGTATCATATATTACTATCTAATTTAATAACCAAATGTATCATATGACACTCTTTTATTAAAATTAAAAAAATATTTTTTTTCAAAATTAATAAACTCACTTCCTAAATTCTCTCATCTACCTCTCTCCATTTTTCTCTATCATTTTCACTCTATATATAATTTATATTTTATATTACTAATTTATATAAAAAAATTCTTCATC
>NC_029772.3:2524432-2547328 GCF_000817695.3 Arachis duranensis
TTTATTACATATAATTTAAAAAAATATTAATATTGTGATTAATAATTAGAATTATTATTTAATTGTATAAAAAAATAATTTTAAATTAATTTTATAATTATCAATATAATATTTTATACTAATATCTAATTATATTTTTATATACATAAAAATATTATTTTTAAATAATAAATATAAAAATAATTTATTTTTATTTGTATAAAAAATTTAACACCTAATTTTATGAATGTTAATTTCAAAGTTAGTTATGCATTCACATCCATGTATTGAATATAGTTTTATTGCATTTATGATTTGAGCCAAAGATGACTATGAAGAACAGGAAAAAATGAGAGAAGGGGAAAGGATAATAATCTAATATATTTTCTCATCTATTGATCTCAGTAAGGATCAATTTAATCTAATATAATAGTCTATAGTTGACAGCAAGTAGAAGATTTTGGCTGATTTTTTTGGTTATGGAAGAGGTAAAGGTGTTGTACCAGGTTATGAATGATGGAGGTGCTACACTAATTTGTGGGACAATTTTTTGTTCAGATTTAGTGTTAAAAAATTAGACCATCCGAATTCTTTGTTTTTAAATTTTTGGAAACAAATCGGAGGGTCCGTTTTGCATGAAGGAAGGATCTGAAATTCACATAAAGTAAATCGGACCCTGTAATTTTTTCATGATCAAAATTTTTTTTGACAACTTACATGAAATCGGATGATCCATTTTTTCTGTTAATTTTTTTTTGAATTAAGTTCAAAAAGTTGCTGGATTCAAGTTGTGTCTGACACCACATCAATATTAAGCATCACTTCTCCTCATATCCAAGTCCAACTTTGCCTCCATAATCAAATTAAAAAGCGGAAGATTTTTGTTTAATGAAAAGCATGAAATAAAACTTAAATTATATAATTAATAATTTCTTTCTTGTCAAACATCACAACATTAGTGAACATACACATATATTGAAGTTTGACCAACCGAATTAATAATGATTCTACCAAATAAGTTTTCTAAAACGAAATTATTATTATTGTTTGCACACACGTAATGGCCTTTTTATTTAAATATGTATAAAAAAATTTTTATTTTTTGGTATGTGCATAAATAAAAAAATTTACACAAAATACACATGACCATTTTAAGAATAGCATTCACGAAATAAAATTACATTCTATTTTGATCCAGATACACACGAAATGAATGCAATGACTATTGTGCACATCTAACACCCCATTCCAAGCGAGGCAGACACAAAATGAAAAAAGCCAAGTTCACCAACCACGAATTGGATCAACTCTAGGCTGACACATGCGAAGTGGAGACCTCATTGACGGCGGTTACAAAATGGCCCACTCCTGGACTAGCGCACACAAAATGGGGATGGGACAGTAATGGCAGCAAGTTCCAGTAGTGATGATTTTCGTACGAACATGCAGTGGAGGTTTGGGAGGCAATGAATTGGAGGGTTGTGGATGCATCAATATAAAAGGGGTAAAAGGAATGGGGTTAATTCGGATGGTAAGAAAATAGGAGAGAAGAAGTGTGGTGTTTTTTTTTTTGTTTTTCTGGTGTTGTAAAAAAAATATATATTGAGGTGAAAAACTTTTATTATTTATTAAAATGAGTAGTAGTGAAATTAATGTGAAAGAATATTTTAATAGGTTGGATGAAATTTTTATTTTTACGCATTTATATCTGAAGGTTAGTTTTTTTATTAATAAAAAAAATAATTGTTATGCTCGAAAAATGTATAAATTTAGTATGTTATGTGAATGTTTTTTTGTTGATCAGTACTTTTGTTAGTGGCAAATTTATTTTTATTTTATCTTTGATACATTATGTTGAATAATTGTGTTTCGATTCTTTTCTATTTCAACCGACTCTAATCCTCTAATCCAAGCCATAATTGTCGGAGACGTGGCCAGATCTTCGTTACTGATTAACTCAAGGTAGTATTGCACCTACTCTTGTGTCTTCGAGTATGCTGCGTTGGCGAGGTGCCTTTTGGTTTTCTTGCTCTTGAAGTTTGTTGCAAAGTTAGAGGTAATATGTCTGACATAATAAACACTGTGTTCCCATCTACACTCATCTCACTCTAACACAGCTTTTATATCTACATGCCTATCAGAGATAAATAGAATCCCTGACTTTGTCGCTACATGCCTTCTTAGGTTGGTAAGAAGTACAGAGAGTCTGTATTCTCCCTTTCAACAAGAGCGAAAGCTATGGCTAGTATGTTGTTGTTTTCATCTTGTGCTATTCCCATCAATAAGGTGCCTATGTACTTACCATACAAGTGTGTTCCGTCAACTGAAACCAGTGGTTTGCAGTGCTTGAATGCTTCAACACACGAAGAGAATGACCAAAATACTTAATAATACATGACACTGTCACGGTCAAGCATGTTTCCCACGTAGTATGGTCGGGTTTGTAGATCGACAATTGTACCTAACACGATTACGCTTAGTTGTCAAAATAGAGTAACAACACAAACAAGGTCAAAAACTGAATAATGTCACGTGTATTTCATATCTGGAATGAAAGTTTGCAACGCGTTGAAATATCTCCGTAGCTGGTTGTATGAGTCATCCCAATCTCCATAGATTCTAGTTATTGCATTTTGCTTTGCTAGCCAAACCTTCGTATAAGACACCTTGTATTCGTACACTGACTCTACAGAACCCTGCAACACCTTTACGCAAATGGTTGCGTCTGCCTGAACCATGAAAAATATATGCTGGCATATGACATTACTATCAAATTGAGCATGATCTTGCGACGTCGCAGTTGCCAAACAACTGTGAGGCCTGTGGTATTTTCGGATTTTCCAAAATCTTCAAGCCCTCGTCTTTGCAACCCTTATCATCGAACGACATTGGTCACCAAAAAATTTGCATCGACATACATACCGAGTTTGATCTGACTCTACCACTTTGTATTCTGCACTTCTAAGCATGTTGTAGTTCTTAACAGTAAGCATCGTTATTTCTCTATTCAGAAACTTCAAACCATTCTCCAGTTCCATTTTTCCGGTCAAAGCATAGTTGCTTGGTATGTCTTCCGCGGTTGTCGAGTTCATTGCACCAAGACTCAGTGTGAGAAAGTGGTCGGGAGTGCTACTGGAAACACTGCCTACCTCCAACATACTTGCCGCTTCGGCCTGTGTTGGGATAACCCTTTCGCCATGAAGAGATTGTGTTTCAGGAATAACTTTTGCTTTTTCGCCGCTATCATCCTCAATCTCATCTTCATCAGACGAGTCTGCCAATTCGACAGCAATACCTCTTGGGGATACAACATGGGTGGTGAGGGAGGGACATCCGTGAGGATTTTTTGCATTCTGTTTCGGCATCAAGAAGGCGTTAAAAGTGGGACTACGAGCCCTACCAATCTTTGGAAAGGAAATGGATTCAGCCGTACCAAAATTTCGAATTTCCTCCGCATTATTCGAACTACATGAGCTGCCACCGACATCTTAAAGCTTCACACAAAGTTCCATCGAATAAATGCTTGCAATGCTCCGATGATACGAAAACATCACATGCTGGTCCGATTTAATCTGTAATAAGCAAACGAACTGGTTACCGCAATTGACATCCTGTAAGTCAGGTTACTGATCTCATTTTTTCCAATCAACCCAGTGTTCATCAGAATTAGATTTTTCAATTGTTACATAAATAATTGCAGAAGAATCATTATCCAAAGTGGGTCATCACACATAAATGTTACACCCTCAGTTGTATAAGAAATTTTTCTATTCAGATATACGATCACATATATGTGTTTAGAAGCTATTTTCACAACAAAAATTAATGATATCAAGTTGTATAAAAGTGGGCTTCACGAAGAGAAAGATGAAGTAGAAGAAGAGTGGATTGGAGTTGTAACATCACTTTCGCTAGAGCAGGATTTATATAGCCTAACTTTGGTTTCAATTTGTGCGTGGTACACGCTTTTTGGCTTATTTCGTGTATGGTACACCAGAATCTAATGCCCATTTTTGTGACCTACACATTTGAGCCCATAGTTAATCATTTTCAATGAAATTTGTTATTTCCATTTTATCTCTATTGATATTCAAAATCGCTCTCTGTTGGGCTTGGGTTTTTGGAGCTAACAATTATTTCTTCTTAAAATGTTAGTAACTGTGCCTCTTGATACTTCATGACTCCCTATATAATGTTTTTCAAGTAGTTCACATTATATTTGTATTTGTTCTTGATCGAAAAGCTAGTTTCATGCATGCAATGAATTTTTGGAATTTTGTCTTTAGATGTTTTTTTATTTATGCACATGTATGATGAAACTTTTCCTATCCAAAATTATAAGACATACATCCAAATATTTTCCATTTGATACTAAAGCAAAGCTATTAATTGATGTAAAAGGATAATTACTAAGTTTATATATATGAATATATAATCAACCTAACCAAGATTATTAGCATATAGAAAAGTTTGCACTATTTATTGTATTAATAATACTTGTGCATCTTCATCTCACGAAAAGTATAAGGATGTTCTCCACAAAAAGAAGCTGAAAAAATAAAATAAAACATGTGAATTAGCAATAATCATATTCACATGCATTCATAACTTTGATCAACATTGACTTTCAAAGGCATGATAGTTGATAGATCTCTTTTGGATAGCATCATTCAATCACGTAATAAATTAAATTGATTGAGTAGTTATGTAAAAGGATCTTTTATCTCCATCTCTATCCTCTCTAAACACGTTATTTTAATACGTATCTCATTTACCGTATAAACGAAATAAGTGTGCACGTATCTTATCTCGTTTACAGTATAAACGAGATAAACCTGAAAAACATATTTTGGTAATAATTTTTATAATTATTTATTTCAGTAATTAAAATATTTATTTTATTTATTTAAATAAAAAATTCGAATAAAAATGTTATTTATTTATACATTAAAATTAGCCACTAAAATTAATTATTATGTATTTATATATAAATACATGTATTGTTTAGTTTATTTTTAATGTATATTTTATATTTTAATGTGTATTTTATTCTGGTGACTAATTTTGGTGGTTAATTTTAACATACATTTAGTACAGATATATTTTTAATATATATTTATTTTAATGTGTATTATACACTAATAATTAATTTTAATAATTAATTTTTATATACACCTAATATAATTGTATGAAAAATATTCTATCAAAAAAATTGTATTAAAAATATATGGTCAACTTATCATCATGTAAATTCCATTATGAAACATATTGGCTTCACCTAGAAAACTAATTTCTCATATTTTTTTAGAGTGTAAAGTTATTGCATACCTTATAGATAAACATATAAAAGGATTGGGAAGCATCTTTGTTCTTTAAATCCACAGAATCAGCACGATACCAAAAGATCAAAGCCATGATGCCATGTGCTATCACCTAATTACAAATTGAATGATACAATACAATCAAAACTTTATTACAATAATAATGAAGTAATCCTATTTTCACTTGATATTAGTGAACATGATTATGGAGGTTCAAATAAAGTACATACGTCTACATGGGAAAATTAAAATAATTGGTTAGTAAATTAGAGTCTTAAACTCCTTTTTACGTGTTAAATGAATTGATGAAAAAATGTAAGGTCCAAAGTATTTCAAATTAATATTTTAATATGTACTATAACAGATATATATAATTCAAAACATTTCTTTTAATATATTTTAGGAGTTACATACTGACAAGCAGGATTAAAATTTTACTATTTAATTGGCAAAATTAGGAGATTGAGGAAGGCCACTTAAGATAACATAAAATAATTTATCTATTTATTAAGGTATTGTAAAATAAAATATTTTTCGTGGAACTCTTACCTCAAATAGCTATTAAATATAAAGAAAAAAATATTATTTTCGTCCTTAAAATTTAAAATATTTTATTTTTATTTAAAATATTTTCTTTCGTTCTATTTTAGTCGTTTAGTCATAATAACTTTTTTTGCTAAAAACACACTTTCGTCTATTGTGAGCTTTTAGATATTAACAAAAATTATAATTATAGTGACCATATTGGTCGGTAAGGATGTTCACAGTGCGGTTTGGATCGATTTTGAGTAAAAAATTCATCCGGTCCGAACATTAATTTTACTTGCGGTGTGGTTTGGATTGGATGACTTTAAAAAAAAATTCGATCCGATCTGATCCAATTTCAAACGGTTTGAATTGGCTTGGATTTGCAGTTTTGTAAATTAAAAAAATTAAATACATATAACAAGTCGCAACATTAAATTTTAAATAATCAACAATAACATAATAAGTCTCTACAATATTTTAAAATGCCAACGATAACATAACAATAAAAATAAAATTATAGATTAGGTAAAATAAATAAATAAATAATATTTTGAATATAAAATATAAATTATAGATTGGGTTTAAATGTTGGGTCAAAGGCTTAGGGCATAACTTGAGAGAGACCATATGTTTTGGAGCGAAATAGAGAGAAATGGTTGTTAACAGAGGGAGTAATGCTTTGCAACGTTTTGAATCAGTCCTAAATGGCGTCATTTTGATAGTATGTCATGCAAACAGTTAACGAAATATATCACCCAACATGTAATTATGTTTGTTATTTTTCAGAAACGATTTTTATTAACTTTATCTTTCGAAGACGAATATAGCAATTGAGATATCTTTCCAAAACGATTTTGATTATTAACTCGTTATTTTATTGAAAACTTTTCCATTTCCTTTATTTTAATCTGTATGTTAAAAGATTTAATTGAATAATATTAAATTAGATTTAAAGTTGAATGTGTTCAAATTAAGTTTGATTTGATACGATTGAGTTAAATTGTATAGAATTTTATCATAATTGTGATTTTTATATTTTTAAAAATTTAATATCTACAGAGATGGGACGAGAACAAGAGGCATTTTCCTAATCAGGAATAGATGACGGAAAGGGATCCCCACCCCTATAAATATCCAATTTTAAGCCTTATTTTGATGAATTCTAATTTCTCCTTGATTCCATAAGATGCCTTGATGTGTTTGCTAGTAATTCCAGGATTGAAATAGGCTAGGCATGGATCAAAGGAAGCAAGGAAGGAAGCATACAAGTGGAGAGAAGCATAAAAAGTCAAAGAAGCAGAGTCAGCCAAGCACGCACACGCGCACAAGGCGCTCGCGCGCACATTGCAGAATCGGCCAGGGACGCGCACGCGTACCGTGCGCGCACGCATCGATGACCGCACATGACTTCATTAATGCAACACGTGCCTGGCGATTTGAGAGGGTTTCTGAACCCATTTTTGGCGCCAATTGCTAGGAGAAAGGAATAAAAGGATGAAGGATTAAGGGGAAGGCAATAATCAATCAATCTTGGAAGCATATAGCATAATTAGGATTAGTTTAGAGTTAGTTTTCTAGAGAGAGTAACTCTCACTTCTCTCTAGAATTAGGATTAGGTTTAGGTTAATCTCTCTTCTTAGATCTAGTTGATGAAATGCTTGGTTGGATTTTAGTGTAGGTTTTGTTCCTCTTGGCCTAGGTAGAGTAGTTAGTGACTCTTGAGTTATCTAATTCTTTTGTTGATTGATAATTAGAAGTTGCTAATTGGTTTGAATGCCTCTAAAGCTAGTCTTTCCTTTAGGAGTTGATTAGAACTTGAGGAATCAAATTAATTCATCCACTTGACTTTCCTCCATGGTTAGAGGTTAACTAAGTGGGAGCAATGAACAATTCTCATCACAATTGAGGAGGATAACTAGGATAGGACTTCTAATTTTCATACCTTGCCAAGAGCCTTTTATAGTTGTTAGTTTATTTTCATTGCCATTTACTTTTCATGCTTCTTATAAAAACCCCAAAATAACTCACAACCAATAACAAGACACTTTATTGTAATTCCTAGGGAGAACGACCCGAGGTTTAAATACTTCGGTTTATAGATTTTAGGGGTTTGTACTTGTGACAAACAAATTTTTGTATGAAAGGATTATTGTTTGGTTTAGAAACTATACTTTACAACGAGATTTCATTAGTGAAATTCTAAACCGTCAAAAATCTAATCATCAGTCCCGTCTCCGCTAATCCTTCGAATTATTAAATTTACTTAAATACCCTTAATAATTTATTTCTAATATAAATTTTTTAGTCATTTTACATACCATATATATATTGAAAAATCTAACCCTAGTTTCAAAAGTGTCTTCCCTTCTCTCCATAACACTAACACTGCGTCGTCCCACTCCCCAGTCACCCCAGAAGGCCAAAACTCGCAAATCCCAATCTCCCATAACGTCAGAACCTTATACCTAGCCACTCCTACTCAGTGCTCATCGTGTCGCCACCCCCTCGTCGCCTTATTGTCTCTGATCGCGGCGTTGTTTCCCCTTTTCAACACTGCATGACTATGTCTTTGTATGTTGTAATAATATTTTTTTTATTTTTCATTAGAACTTTCATATAAATGATCAATACAGGAAGATTGGGAATAGGACCCCACAAAAAATGGGGATGGGGGACAATATTCCCCTACAGTGGGGATTGGGGCGAGGACAAAGAGCAAATCTAGGGGGCGAGAACGGGGAGCGAGAAGGTTTTCCCCACCCCGCCCTGCCCCGTTGCCATCCCTAGTCGTAAGAAGTTAGCTTTTCCTAGAAACGATTGAACTTCTTTTTTCGACATAGGGCATGGCAACTCTAAAATTACTTTAGCTTTATTCTAATCAATAGCAATTCTTTTCTTTTGTACCACAAATCCTAAAATATTTTCTACCGAAACCCCAAATGCACATTTCAAAGAATTCATCTTTAAACCTTTCTGTCGCATCGTTTTAATTGCTTGGCTTAAATAATCGAGATGTTGGTCCATCAGATTCGACTTTACCATCACATCGTCGATATATGTTTCCAAAATTTTATATGCTTTTTGACATCATTTTTATATAGTTTTTAGTATGTTTTATTTAGTTTTTATTAAGTTTTTATAGGTTTTAGTGTTAAATTCACATTTTTGGATCCTACTATGAGTTTTTGTATTTTTGTACAATTTCAGGTTTTTTTCTGGCTGAAATTGAGGAGTTGGAGCAGAAGTCTGATTCAGAGACAGAGAAAGCACTGCAGATGCTGTCCGGATCTGACCTCCTTGCATTCGGAAGAGATTTTCTGGAGCAACAGAAGTCCAAATGGAGCGCTCTTAACGGCTATGGAAATTTGACTTCCAGAGCTTTCCAGCAATATATAATAGTCCGTATTTTGCTTCGGATTAGAAGGCCCAAAACTGGCGTCTAACGCTAGCTGCGCCCAAAGAGCAGAGCCCAGCGTCCAAACACCCAGAGACCTTATAGCACGTGGATCTTTTAATCTCTTTAATTTTGAGATTGATTTCAAGAGCAAAACTTCGAGGTGCTTGTTTTACTAGTCACGAGAATGGCTTCAATGCCAATCGATGTTCCACTACAGAACAAAAGAGACCAGACATTTCATCATAATCCTAAGCAAAACAATCTTTGTACTCAATCAAGAGACTAATCAAATTCGCTCAAAATTGCTCGTTAATGTGTTTGCAAATATAAGTAGGTCTGAAATCTCAATCAGATCCTAAATTAATTTCTTCAAGTGGATCTTGAGATTCAAAACCCTTTTTGATATGATCATCATTAACTGTAGTTTTTTTAAAACCCAAAGATTTCAGATCATAAATACAATCGAAAGAAAGATCAACTGAATCATATGAAGAAAAACAAACTTTATTATCAACCGAATCGGGAATCGAGTTACTTACAAAGCAAGCTTGGGATACATCGACGCAAGATTGGTCAACAACATTAGTCTTAAGAATGGAAATACATGAAGAATCTGAACTACAACCAAATTTGATTTTAGAAATCGAAACTATACTAGGAATTGAAAATGTTGAATTGAAATCCATATCTCATTCAACTTCATTATCTTATCTTTCGAAATTTTTAATTAAAAATTCAGATTTCAATTTTAAATTTTTATCTTATCATATCTTAGTTTCAAAATTCAAAAATCAAATCTTTTCAAAATTAAAAATCTCATCTTTTTCAAAAATCTTATCTTTTTCTTATCTTTTTCAAAATTTAAAAATCTTATCTTATCTTTTTCAAATTTTAAAAATCAAATCTTTTTCAAAATCAAATTTCAAAATCTTATCTTTTTAAAATCTTTTTCAAATCTTTATAATTTCTTATCTTATCTTTTCTAACTACAAATTTTAAAATTCAATCTTTTTCAAATCTTTTTAGTTTCTTATCTTATCTTTTTTCTAATTTCAAATTTTAATTTCAAATCTTTTCTGATCTTATTTCTTTTTTTATTTTAAATTCAAATCTTTTCTTAATTAATATCTTATCTTCTCTCTCTTCTTTTTCAAAACTTCCTAACTAACTCTCTTCTCTCTTAATTTTTGAAAACTTCTTCTTCTTCTCTCTCTTTTATTTTTAAAAATATAACATTTAAATTTTAAATCTTTTTAAATTAATTAACTTAATTTTAAAAAATAATTAATAAATAAAATAAAAACAAAAATATAGCAGAACCAAATGCAACAAACACAATTATTACAAACAGAGAAATCATAAATAGGATTCAAATATAGCAGATAATTAAATAGCATTTAGTTATGCAATCACTTAGGCAATCCAAACAAGACATATAGATGCATATGATGCATGCCTGTCCTAGTGGCTGATGAGTCTCATCTGTCAGTTATAAAGCCAACCCGACAAGTCCTGGTAGCTAACCATTGGGCCGTCCCTCTGTCGTGCATCCCTAACTCAAGTAATTCTCAATCATAAACATAATCATAATCATACAACACTCACACTGGTGTTTATCCACGGGGGCAAGCTCATCCAGAACTTTCACAGTATCCGGCCATACTTACTACATAGGGTCAGTAGAGTATCGAGTCTCAACCTGGAGCACGTGGTGGCTAGCCACTACTTTCACACAGGGAAACTTGTATCTCAGATAGTCATTTAATATTCATTCATAACATTCCATAATCATTCATTATGACCATATCATCACCTAGACATCACATAATTGCACATTTTATACATCACTCATCATAACCCAGGGCAAGTGGGGCGAAACCACAACCCTTGCGTCCACCCGGGGAGCCTCATTGAAAACTCTGAGATTTATTGTATCCTTCTCTTTTTTTTATTGCCTGGGGACAAGCAATATTTTACGTTTGGTGTTATGATGAGCGAATATTTTATATGCTTTTTGGCATCATTTTCATATAGTTTTCATTATGTTTTGTTTAAGTTTTATTATATTTTCATAGGTTTTAGTGTAAAATTCACATTTTTGGATTCTACTTTGAGCTTGTGCATTTTATGATGATTTCAAGTAAATGTTGGCTGAAATTGGAGAGGTTTGGAAAAGTCAAAGTCAGAGACAGAGAAAGGACTGCAGATGCTGTCAAGATCTGACCTCCGTGCACTCGAAGAAAAATTTTGGAGCTACAGATATCCAAATGGCGCGCTCTCAACGACATTAGAAAGCTAACATCCAGGGCTTTCCTGTAATATATAATAGTCCATACTTTGCTCTGGAAATGAAGGCTTAAAGCTGGCGTTCAACGCCAGCTCTTCACCCCATTCCTGGCATTGGACGCCCAAAAGGGAGCAGCTGGCGTCCAACGCCCAAAAGGGAGTCCAAACCTAGCGTTTAACGCCCAAGAAGGACCCTAGGATGTGGAGACACCCTTAGCTTAGCCCAAACACTCACCAAGTGGGCCCCAGAAATGGATTTTCGCACTACAAGACCATTCTATCATATTTTTGTACTTCCTAGTTATTAGATTAGTATATATAGGAGAAGATCAACCATGTTTAGGATCTTCTACCTTATGTCATATTTTCATTTACATTACTTTCTGTAAGCTATGAGTCACTAACCTCCTAAGTCAAGGTTAGGAGCTCTGCTAACTTTTATGGATTAATAATATCATTGTTCTATTTCAATCATGTCTTGATTCTATTCTAATATGTATCTTCGTTCTTCAACCTTATGAATGGGATGACTGGTGACAATCATCCTTATTCTACATGGGTTCTTGCAAGTCCATGACGGGATAGTATTGAACCACAAGCTTGATTATACATCTCTTAGACGACTAATCCACGGCTTTGTTGGGTACTTGGAGACATCTATGCAGTCGAGGTGCGAGGCGATTAGGACCTGTGTGGTATAGGCTAGAACCAAGAAGCATCATTCCCTGATCCAGAAGATCCGACCTTGTCTGTGGTGTTTTGAGTAGGATCACCAAGGAAATGGACTGTAGGAGCTTCACCCCCGTTCAGATTGGATGACCGCTGACCCGACATTTGATCTGAAGCAGAGGAGGCTAATGACCACTGACCTGGCGTTAGTCATCTACAGCCTGCCATGGAATGAATCATCAGAAGTTGGAGTAGACAGTGAGAAAAGTTGATCCAGAAGGAAGAAGCATCTTCGAAGCCTCAACCATTCTCTCATCACTGCTTTCGCATCTATCTAGTAACGTTTTATTTATTTAGTTCTATTTTATGTGTTTTCTACAAAAATAATCATCTTTTCTATCTGTCTGACTAAGATCTACAAGCTAGCCACAGCTTGTTCAAACCAACAATCTCCGTGGGATCAACCATCACTCACCTGAGGTATTACTTGGACAACGCGGTGCACTTGCCGGTCTATCTGTGTGAATATTGCGGAGTCAATTTCGTGCACCACCTAATCACCGTCTTCTAAACTTATAACAGAAATTCATCAATTTAATTTACTAACTCACCTCTAATAGTCTTAGGATCTAATTACTAGATAGAAATCTTAAACATTAATTAAAGAAATTTAGAAAGCTAGAGAATCCTTGAAAAAGTGAAGAAAACCATTTTTCAGCAAAACAAGGGTTTCAGGTTTGAAAATTTCTGCACCAAGAAAGCACGCTATCCTGTTCTTAGAAAATTCACCAAAAATCATATTTTCACTTGATGAATCTGAAATTTTCCAGAAATAAATTGGACTTATAGAGTTTTAAATCACATCAAGTCCCATAAAAAAATCATTTTTCTGGAAAGAGTTATACTAATTACAAGTTTGCTTTCAAAAATTAGTTTTGCTGTCAACACAACTAAGAGCTCTATTTTTAAAACAAGCACAACTTCTACAAAATTTATTAAAATCTGAAATTTTTATATAAACAAGAAAATAGGTTCAGTTTCAATTTCATTTTGGTTCCACTCAAAAATGTACTCAGGATTGGGAGATATAAGCTTGGAAAGTTGCTGGTTTGATTATGCAGTAGCAGAAAATCAGCATTGAAGAAACAAACTTCAAAAACTCATATCTCCTAATCTAACCGTTAAAAGTTAACCAAATTTTGTAAGATTGATTACACATCACAAAGAGTCAATAAAAACTAATCCCATTGAATTGTGATGGTTAGATCATTCTCAAAAATCTTTCAAAGTTGCTGCCAGAAAATCTGTTTATGTAGAATTTTGCAAAACTCAATTTTTTTTGGACTAAACCAAACCTCAATATAACAATTCTCACTTTTAAACCATTCCACTCACATACCAAAACTATCCTGTGCATTTAATTTCATAATTCCCATCATAAAGTCCCATTCACCACATCAATTCACATACACATAACAACAACTAACATTTTACAACTACAACTCTCACTCACCACATCAATTCACATGCACAAAACAACATTCAACATTTCACAACCACATGAGCCATGCTCAATTAATCCTTTACCTCAATCATCAATTTCTCATCATAAATTCTCTAATTTCTCATCATCTATCAATAGCAACATCATCAATCATCGACATATCAATAATTACCCATTATTAACATCATAATTTGTCCAATTATCACAATCATCATAATAATCAATATTCATACTCCACCGTATACAACTTCTTTAACCTTCATCAAAATCATCATCAACCATAATATTTACATGCAATTAATCACACAACCACATCATTCAATCTTATCTTAAAGCCACTATCCTAAGTGTCACGAAATATTACATATTACATAAAGAAAATTGAAACTATACTTTGGCCCATTCCCAATATGTACAAAAACCACCAATTGATCACAACCAAGCTCAATCAGGCCACCAACTAAATTCCACTTGCTCCCAATATCACAATTATCAAGCTATACACAATTAATTCATAAAGATCAATACCTAGAATTTTCAAATACACAAATGACAAAGGTATAAAGCTTTCTTACCTTACTCATTGTGAATTGGGATAAAATTCAACAATAACCCACAACTAGATCACACATAAACAACCAAAATCACAAAATTTTCTCAAAATCAAAATCCAAAATCACAGAATTACATAGGGCAAAAAATTGGAGTGTGAGATTTGAGTTCTTATCAACTTTGTTTAGCTAGAAATGAAGAGTCTGACGCAAAATTTGTGTGGCCGCAAATGGCTCATCAATCAGAGCTCCGGATCAAAAGTTATGGAGTTTTGAAGGAGGAAATGAATAGTGACATGGAGCTCTCTCCCCCCCTTCTAATTTCAGTGTGCCCTCACCCTCTTTGGTGAGTGAATGAGCTGAAATGCTCATTTAATGTGTGTTTATAAGTTGGGTTTGGCCCAACTTAGACCCGATTCAACTCGTTAGTGTTTTTTGTCCGTTTGGCCTAACTTTAGACAGAACCTTTAGAATTAGTGCCCGATTTGCAACTCTAATCTATTTTTATCTTTCAAATTAATAATTGAATTTCCTAAATTTATTTACTCATAATTATGTTTGTTTTCTTACTCACAGTGCCAGTCCAATTAAACCGGTACGCGTTTTTACGTATCTTTCAACTGAAAAGTACTTTCTCCCACTCGAAAAAATTCACTGAATCCAAATTTTATCTTTATATTTTCTAATTAATATCTCTAAATTTCGAACCTAATCCAGGCACCTAAATCATATTTTTATTTTATTTTAATTAAATGATTAATTAATTCTCGGTTCTTATAGGGGGCTTCTAATTCATAGTTCCTCTCATCCTCCTTATTCTCATATATGCTATGATGCCTATAAAATTTCTCACAATACTCCCTATCAGTCACAGAAACACAAGAAAGGACAATGGTGTCTACTTAAACTCGAAGACTAGGGGGGACTTTGGTTGACATACTCGTAAGAATAGTACGAGTCTACGAGACATAAAGGCTACACCTACAAATGGAAAAGAAAAGAAAATCGTTACTATAAGAGGTCGAACCTCGTACACAGCAGGTCGAGTAAATCAACCAAACCAAAAGAAAGCTGCTCTTTCCAAAATTTTTTCTACAGTGCAGCCAAATAGTGCCTCTCTTATGCACCATCGCTGCATTAAAGCAACATCATTAGGGGCAGTACAATACATAAATAAAAAGGTAACAACCACAATAATAAAGAGAAGTCTTGTAGGATCTTTCATCATTAAACTTTCTTAAACATTTCAAGCATCAAACTCGCAAGAAAGTCAAAAAGCAAACCTTTTTCAACAAAACAAAAAAAGGACAATGATAGTGGAGGTAAAACCTCAATAAAAACAACCAGCAGTCCCATGTAAACAGAAATGAGAGTTCACGAAAAAGATAAAACGAAAACCAACCTCGAAGAAAATTGTGAAAAAAGGGAGAGCACATCTAAACAGCAAAAACACGGACGATCCTTTTCACGCCGGCAAAAGCAAAATTCTTCGAAAGACCAAGATAAAAAAATCTTAGAAGAAACAACCAGTAGTCCCAGGCAAACAAAAATGAGAAATCACAAAAAAGAGAAAACGAAAACCAACCTCTAAGAAGATAAAGAAAATTCGTAACATTAAGAAAATACTATCACCGAATTATAATCATCGACCAAGAGCCCAAGATTTGTTATGTTATTTTATGAGTTAATAGTCAAAACCGTCCCTGAAAGATACCCCGATCTCCATATTCATCCCTCAAAGATAAAGTTAATCAAAATCGTCCTCGAAAGATGACGGACATGACCACGTTCGTCCTTCCGTCGTCTCCTTCGCTGATGTGGCTAACATTTGATGACGTGTTTCGTTAACTACCCACGTGGACGACGCCTACGTGTACGCTATTGTTGCTGACAAGGTAAATATATGAAAACAATTCAAATTAATCCCTTGGATGATGAACCCTAATCCTAAATTTGATGATAAATAAGTCACGGTCAACAATCATATGGCCATATAGTTGGGTAGAACTTGGAATTGTTGGGTCGCCGGGAGGATGGAGACGGGAAATGGAGGTCGTAGTGGTGGTGTGTCGTTTCCGTTGCACGACAGCAATGGTTCCAGCACTTCAATGTGAATGAGGAGGAAGACTCATGAGAAATCATGTTTCTGCGGGTTGAAGGCTGTGATAAAAAATCTGGGATAGCAGAAAATCCAGATAGATTATTCCATGCATTTCCAAGGTACCGGGTGAGTGGTGTTGAAAAAGTTCAAGGTTTTCCATCTTGTTATGTGTTATTGGGTGTTTTTTCATTGTTTTCTTCTCTGATTTATCAATTTGCAAAAGGACAGTCACTGTAATTACTTTAAGTGGATTGATGATGATGACTATCAAGCAGTGGTTGAAGGTGATGCAAAGAAAAATTCTAGAACTGATTTGCAAGTTGAAAGTGACTATGATGAATGGAAGGTGAAGGTGGCATGGAGATTGGGTAGTTTAAAAGATGAAGTTAGATCTTTGAAATTGTTAATAATTTTCATGTTTGTGATAGTTATAATTAATGTGATCCTTTGTTGTTTGATATGTATTTCCAAGTAAACACAATTCTGTTGAAATGTAATGGTGTATTGAGTGTGATGGATTGAATGAGAATAGATGTTTGATTAGTGTTGTTTAAGATTAACTCCAAACTCTCAATTACTGGCATTGTGGAATATTGCAAATTAATTACTATCACTGTTGCTATAAGATTAAACCATAAACAGAGTAAGTAATCAAAGTAAGTAGTTATAACATTGTGCTGCCATTGAAGGCTAATTGTCACATTGTCTTAAAGATAAGTACCATGGTGCATGCTTTTTGCCAATGATATCGTCCTTATGGGAGAGTCAAGAGAAGACCTAAATAAGAAGTTGGAGTTGTGGAGAGAAGCTCTAGAAGTGTATGGTCTGCACATAAGCCGTAGCAAGACGGAATATATGGAATGTAAGTTCAATCCGAGAAGGGAAAACCCTAATATAGAGGTGAAGATTGGAGAAAACATCCTACCAAAAGTTAAAAGTTTTAAGTATCTTGGGTGCATCATACAGGATAATGGAGAGATTAAACAGGATGTAAATCATAGGATCCAAGCAGGTTGGTCAAAATGACGGAGTGCATCTGGTTTTATATGCGACAAAAAAGTGTCTTTAAAACTTAAAGATAAATTCTATCACACCGCTATAAGACCGGCTATGCTTTATGGTGCGGAGTGTTGGGCGGCTAAAGGGGAGCACGAACATAAGCTGAGTGTGGCAGAGATGAAGATGTTGAGATGGATGAGTGGTCATACGCGATTGGATAAAATAAGGAACAAAGATATAAGGGAGAGAGTTGGAGTAGCACTCATTGTGGAAAAGATGGTTGAATCGCGTCTCAGGTGGTTTGGAAATGTGAGAAAAAGACCGATAGAACATCCAGTCAGGAGGGTGGATGAGATGGAAGATGAACAAGGGGCGAAAGGCAGAGGAAGACCTAAGAAGACCATCCATGAGGTGGTCAAACGAGATCTACATGTAAACGGTCTTTCTGTAGACATGATACATGACAGAGCACAATAGCGTCGTTTGATTCATGTAGCCGACCCCACTTAGTGGGACAAGGCTTTGTTGTTGTTGTTGTTGTTGTTGTTGTTGTTTGTCTTAAAGATAAGTACCACAACAAATTTATAAAGTATCCAATCTTAAAAATGAAGGCTACACCAAAAGAGAATGGTACATACAACTTTCAAATTTCACATAACCACAATATTTAATATGGTACTTCATTTGTCCTGTACAAAAAAAAAAAAAAAAAACCAAAGCAGCCCCATACATTGCTTTCTAATCAAAGTAGTTTATCATTCTTTCTTGGGTTCTTAAAGCCTAGAATAAGCACAAAAATCATAAAGTTGGCCAGTTTTTTAGCAGTTGTAGAACTTGTCTCTTTGATGGTCTCAGCCGAGATAGCCACTGGTGTAGCTGCAGTAAGTTTAGGGGAGAATCCAGCTCTTACTTTCGCTTTAATCACCTGTAATTTAGGTGGCGTAGCTACAACTTCATCCTGCAAAATTAACCATTAGCCAAATTATATATCAACTTGATAGCTTGCCATAATGCCATAAACACTAACTTTTTTCCTATTCCCAAACCATACCGCATAATGATCATCAGACAGACAATGCAGAAATTATAATCTTTAGTTAAATGCTAAATGATCCTCAAGCAACATGTCTAGTTGTTTATCCCGTTTCATAGTTGTTTGATTCCATTATAAATATTATATTACACAAGTAAAAAAAAATTAAATAAACCATGACTAAATTTGCACTGAACTTAAGGATACATATCATGGCCTAATAAAAATATATATAGACACTGTTTTGGCAGGTAATGTTGCTTACCACAATTTTTTTATAGAAAACTGTACAAGACTGAATCCAAGAGATTATCTAAAAGATATTAGAATTTATTATATTGAATAAGCTGTCCATCGTAGATCATGACTCGTCTAAATTGACCATTTCATTTCTCTCACCAATTTCATTAGTACTAAGGTCAAATAGAATCTTTCAGTTCTTATAACCGAAATATTCCATAATCTTTGTAAAAGTTCCTGGTAATCTTCAATTCAAGAGTTAAATGTCCTATAGTCCATAGATTTTACAGGGACTCTAAACTACAAATAAATAGTAAATATAAACACACAAAAGAGACCATGATTCAGTTTGAATCTAATACAAACTTCCACAGCAGGATTTAAGACAACAAACTGAAGGAATTGTAATTGTTATTGACGTTATAAAATAAAATTCACAATCACAATAGGGTAACAGAGCACCTGTATCTTGCGACGCCAATCTTTGATACCCTCTTTGACCATGGTCACCCCAACGATGACCCAGAGAGGAACGATTGCGCTGACAGCAGTGTATGGAGCAAGCTTTGTCATTGCCAAGACACCAATGACCAAGAAATAGAAATTAGCAACCCTCATAAACTGCTCAAAGAGTGACTTTGTCATGTTCATATATCATGTTTTCATCAACAGAGTTTTTAAACATTCCACCATGGTGAAACACAAAAATCATGAGAGGACCCTCCATCTACAATAACATTGACGAAAATTTCATTAACAAACATAGAAAAACATACCAAAACATACCCTAAACCCAAAACAAACACGTAACAAACGAATAGAACCATCACTAAAATGAAACACCCCTATCTAAAAAATCATCACAAAGCCAATAAAAGCAAAACATTCTGACCCACTCATATCATATAAGAACAGTCATACAAATCGTTAGTTATCCCAAACCCTACCCATACTCAAAGGAACACATGAGTCACGCCACTAGGAAGACATCAAGCCACATAATAACTCAAAAAACAAGAAAAAGATTTCATCCTCTCTAATCGTCGCAATGGCTTCCTCCACTATCGATGTTGCTCCAGGAGATGATCAGCTCTGTATTCAGTACCGATACCTCTTCTGTTTTAATTGTCTTCCAATACTGACGAAGGTTGATGGCATGGTTTAAATGTTGGGTCAAAGGCTTAGGGCATAACTTGAGGGAGACCATATGTTTTGGAGCGAAATAGAGAGAAATAGTTGTTAACAGAGGGAGTAATGCTTTGCAACGTTTTGAATCCGTTCTAAATGGCGTCATTTTGATAGTATGTCATGCAAACAGTTAACGAAATATATCACCCAACATGTAATTATGTTTGTTATTTTTCAGAAACGATTTTTATTAACTTTATCTTTCGAAGACGAATATAGAAATTGAGATATCTTTCCAAAACGATTTCCAAAACGATTTTAATTATTAACTCGTTATTTTATTGAAAACTTTTCCATTTCCTTTATTTTAATCTGTATGTTAAAAGATTTAATTGAATAATATTAAATTAGATTTAAAGTTGAATGTGTTCAAATTAAGTTTGATTTGATACGATTGAGTTAAATTGTATAGAATTTTATCATAATTGTGATTTTTATATTTTTAAAAATTTAATATCTACAGAGATGGGACGAGAACAAGAGGCATTTTCCTAATCAGGAATAGATGACGGAAAGGGATCCCCACCCCTATAAATATCCATGTTTTTCCCCCACTTGACCCGCCCTTCTTTAAGAAGTATAAAACCCCACCCCGATAACTATTCGAATCTAACAAACAAGATTAATTTTTAAAATTTATACAACTATGATCACGTCTGAACATAAACTAAAAACACAAGAAACATACAATGTCAAACAAGATAAAAAAGAAAGAAATAAAAACCAATGTCTAGTCACTAAACAAATTTAACACAATTAATCTTGGTCGCTTTCCAACTCCCCATCATCATTAATATTTTGGAGGTCAAGATTGAAATCCGAAAATCAAGAGTACAATAGCAATTAACAAATTAATTTGCATTCCTTCCTTCTTCATAGGCATGAGTGCCACCAACAAGAAGCACCCTCAAACATAATGGAATATTGGAACCAAGTGCAAAAATATACAGATCAGTAAAACCAATAAGCGAAGATGAGCAGACCTATCATTAAATTTAAGCACATTTTCAATAAAATTGGATAGCATTAATTTTGTTGAATATACATTTATTTGTTGCTAGATTCTGACAATTTTATGGTGAGTATATTCATTAGTTAAAATATTAAAAAATAATGGCCATACAAGGTGTAATTTTTCTTTCAGGATTTGGGAGTTTTCAATTTTAGGATACTGTGCAAATATTCTTCTTTAATTTCAACGTCTTAAACAAAGAATTTCTTACAATTATTGGTCTTCATCTCCAACAGCAAACCTGTCCAGTGTCCAGAGATAAAGAAGTAAATATCAAAGCTCAATGAACACGGTCAAGAAGTTTAAAGAGAGAAAGATGGGCATACTCACATATAAAGATTTACATAATCACCAAGGTTAAAATTACCCTTGGATTCAATCTTGGCAGAAAAAGTTTTGAGTTGGAGCTTGACTCTGGCATAAGAAACAACCCCAGAACCAGTGTTAGTAGATGGCTCTCCCTCGAAAACATTTCCAGGTTCCATGAACATATCAATCAAACTTTCATCGCTAGTGTTGTGGCAACAAAAAATATACATTACTTCTGCGGTCTTGTCCAAACCATCCACCTCCACCGTTTCCACAACTTTCATCCCACAACATTCATGTTAGATAAATCATAAATATGCCACATTGGAGCGAAGTCAACAATCAGAAGATAATGACTGCATCCCAAACGAACAAGTTTCCTTGGACAATATTCAGGAACTGGCGGAAAATTCCAATCAAGGTATTCCCAATTGTTAGCCTTGACGTCATATGACATGAGCCCTTCATCACCACAAGAATACAATACAATGTGGGTCTTCTTGTGAGGCTTGGTGCTGTCCTCCCACAGAAAGTAAGAGTCAGGGTTCCTGCAATATGACAAGAGAGCACTTTCGGGCACTTCCCTTGTTTCCCATAGACCTGATTTTAGGCTGTAAATATCAACCCAGCAATTTGCAGTTCCAGTACCCCCAAAGATGTACAATTTGCCATCATAGGGGACTACTAAGGGTCTATATCGGCAGCAGAACATGCTTCCACAAAACTTCCAACTCCAATTAGAACCCTCATACTTGAGGCACCACATCCTTGAGGGGTGTTGATCATCCCAATTCAAACACAATTCTGGGTCAATAATATTCAGGTCATTACCACCAGCAAAGAAGAAGCTGTGACCGACAGAACAAACTCCTTGCATATATGGTAATGGATAATCGACCAATAGACCATCTCTAAGAGGCCATTTGGCAGTTACATGACCTCCATCTTCAAGATCAACAGTGCCATTCTTAATAAAGTTGGCCTCAGTTATAGTTAACATCCTTCGCGTGATGGCTGGCCCAACATGATCTCTTTTAAGATTTATATTTTCCACAAACAGGTATAAGCGCTGCGTCATGGATAGCTTTGGATCAGAAGAACCAACATCCTGGAATTAGGGAAACAATCATATTATCTACGACAGAATCAAATCACCATAAGTTTACAGCAATTAACTATTAAATAGAAAGCTTTGCAGTGTGTTGATGATAAATTGAAACGTCATACTTATCCAGTTAAGTTTATAAGGATAAGAGGATGCAGAAACCGACCTCAGGATCATATTCCCCGCACATGGCATCAGCAGCACCTCCCGAAACAGCACCTTGCAAAACCCCAACAACACTTCCCCACCAGCTGTCAAAATCCCCGTTCAATTCAGCAGTGTCCCCCAAATCCCTAATATGATTGGCAGCCTTAGCCATCAAATTCGTGTCATCTCCAGAAGCCCCTTTGCCGGCGACAAACGCACTGAAACCGTAAGCATTCACAACTAACGATCCAAACTTATAGCCCTTCGCGTAATTGACGATCCGACCGGCGAACATCATTGCTCCGACAGAACGGTTGTCAGTGGAGATGAAATCTTGTCCGAGAAATTGGTTCCAAACTTCCGAAGTTGAAGCAACGAGGACGACAAGGTTCTCCTTGGGTAGGGCTTCGGGCACGTAATCCCTGGCATCTACGAGCTCCGTAACGACGCTGAACGACTCGAACAAATCGCAGAGGCACGAAGCTAGGGCTTTTGAGGTTCCGATTTGGGAAACAAATAGAATCTTG
>NC_029772.3:2547690-2553955 GCF_000817695.3 Arachis duranensis
TATTATTTTAAAAATTAAAAACTTATTCCAAGAATATGTATAATGATAAAACATATTTTTAATTTATTCTTAAGAATATTAAGATTTATTCTCAACCATTTATATATTACAAAATAAATAATTTTTTTATAATATTTATATAATCAGCTTCGAATATATATAAAGGCATATTAATTTTAAATAATTTTTGCTCCATTAGAGTGATATACAAAATGTGTACAGACAGTTCAACAAGTAGCATGTGATAGAGTGTCATAATTAAAAATGTAATAATTATTAACATAAGGTTGGGTTGAGTTTTTTTTAATAAAGTCCATGTATATAGTATTGGTAAGTGGATTAGGCTCATATAAGCGAAGAAAAATTTATTTTGTGGTTTGAGTTGAAGAAAGAGAGTTTAAAAAAAAAAAGTAAAACTAAAAAAAAAAGTACACATTTGAAGTAAAAAATTTAAATGAAAAAAAAAATATAAGACTTGAACAACGAAAACAAAAAGTTAACAATGCTGTTAGGATCATATAGATAAACTGTGTTAGATAATTTTGGTAGAAAAATATAATAAAAAGAAGTAATATGATAATACCAAAAAAAAAGAAGTAATATGAAAAGAAGAGTTGTTTGATTAGAGATGTGGATGAAAATAAGAGTGAACGAAAGCAAAATGAAAAGAAAGATTATTAAAAGTTACAATGAATAAAAAAAAAGAATGGAGTAAGTATGAAATGTCACATTTAGTAATATTGTGATAGTATCTAAATAGAATAATTTTGATTATTTTAATTTAAACATAGTTATAAATGAAGTTAAGAAAAATGTTATAGTAAATTACAATTTGATATTAAACATAAAGTTGAATGCAAATATGAAAATAATAATTAATTAAATATAAATATAATTGATGATATTTTGATGTAGAAGTAGTAGTAATTTTGCCAGAAATTTGTGTTTTAATTAAATATAAGTATAATTGTATTTTAGTTTTATGTATGTATATATAATGTGGTATATTTAAGTGAATTTGTATATAAAAATAGAGGAGCTATTTATTTAATTTTGTATTTCTTTAGTGTGCAGTCTTGCTAAAACTATAAGAGAACAAATAAATTTCATAATATTGGAATCAGATTAAGAAAAAATCGAATAGAAGACCATATGGAACGACCTACCAGCAAAAATAATAAAGCACATGTAATAATGATCCGCTATTATTTTTTATTATGGGATCCATAATTAAAATTAATCTACAACACTAAACTATTTTTATTTTCACACCATGTGCATCAATAGTACTAACATCATTGTCGCCTCTGTACTTCTTTTTCACGCTTCTCAATTTTTGTCTCTCGCTCGTCGATACATGAAACTATATCCATTTGACACAGCATTTCTATAGAGTAAATAGCCTCTCCGGCCTCTGTCCATTTTGAAAATTGACTACATGCCCCCTAACGTTTATAAATTATTAAATCGGCTCTTATCCATTTACTCCGTGATACCAATTAGCCCTTGAGTTGGTTTCTCCGTTCAAAGTCGACGGAAAATACTGAGGTGTAACGTGCAGCCTGTGACGTGGCATTGGATCATCAAACGTGAATTGCTCTATAGGCATGTGGACAAATAAGCCCCTGCAGACTCAGCAAAGCGACGTCGTTTTGCTTGGCATCATTTTGCTCGTTTGGGGTGAAATCCCATTCTCCCCCTTGTGCACACCCCAATCACCATACATCACCCTCGTTCTCTCCTCAAAATTACGAAAAAACCCTAAGAGACCGAAACGTCTCCCTCCAAGCAGGCTGACAGAGACTTCCAACAGGGAGGTGTTGACGGTGCTGCAGACGGAGGAACTGACGGCGCTACTAAGGTTAGTGTCACTATCTGATCTTGAAGCTTCGTTAGCTTGTGTTGCTCCATTTTTTTTACTAAACTTGGTTATTGTTAATGATGATTTGGATTAGTGATCACCCCATGCATGTTCTAAAATGTTAAAATGAGGCGTGATGGAAGTTGTTAATTAATTTCTAATTATTGCACATTGTTGTTCTAATAGATGTCATATGAAATAGTCCCTGTTTTTCATCATGGGGGTTGGTTTGAACGGGATGAAGACGGAAGTGTTGAGACATTTCCTCCGTTAGACATAGATTATGTTAATTTCAAGGATTTGGAGGAAATGTTCAAGGGTTTAGGGTATACAAGTTACAAACAGATGTATTGGTATGATGGCAGTGCCCTTGATTTAGAGTCTGGGTTGCATATTCTCAAAGGGGGTAAGGAAATCAATGAAATGTGTGATAAAAAGATGGAGAATGTGGAGTCGGATTTGCTGGTTATTTACTTTGAGCATGATGTTAGTCAACCAGTATATGGGCCTGATGTTGTTGAGGTAGATTCACCTTCTTCCGATGACGGATATGAAACAACTGAAGACGAACCCTAAAAATCCCCTCCAACTGGATTAGAATCTGATAGTAGTAGTAGTGATGAGGAAGTAAATGTACAGAGGAAGAGTGTGAGGAAGAAACAGCCTAGTGTGAGGATGAAAGATATCTCTCCCATATTTGTGCTTAAGTGTAAAAACATGCTTTTTAATCCTTATTTTGATGAATTCTAATTTCTCTTTGATTCCATAAGATGCCTTGATGTGTTTGCTAGTAATTACAGGATTGGAATAGGCTAAGCATGAATCAAAGGAAGCAAGGAAGGAAGCATGCAAGTGGAGAGAAGCATAAAAAGCTAAAGAGTTGATCTCGGCCAAGCACGCGTACGCGCACAAGGCACTCGCGCGCACATTGCGATACAGGCCAAGGACGCGCACGCGTACCGTGCGCGCACGCGCCGATGATGGCACATGACCTCACTAATGCAACACGTGCCTGGCGATTTTGGAAGGTTTCAGCAACCAACTTTGGCGCCAAAATGCATATAAGGGTCAAGGATTGAAGGGGATTGACACACATTGATACACATTCACACCCATAGACTAATTAGGAGATAATTAGATAGATAGTTAGTTTTAGAAGTAGTTTTCTAGAGAGAGAAGCTCTCACTTCTCTCTAGAATTAGGATTAGGTTTAGGTTAATCTCTCTTCTTAGATCTAGGTTTAATTCATGCTTTGATTCAATTTTCCTTTATCAATTCTCAATCTTCTCCTCTCTCTCTTTCTAGTTATGTGTTTTAATAATTGTAATTCTTCATTTTGTTTTGGATAGATTGTTGTTCCTTTATTTCTTTTCAATAATGCAATTTGAGGTAATTCATGATAATTGTGATTTCCTTGATTGTTGTTGATTAATTCTTTGCAATAATTGTAGTTAGATTCTATTCTTGTTGTCAATTTACTATGCTTTCCTTTCATGCCTTCCAAGTGTTTGATGAAATGCTTGGTAGGATTTTAGTGTAGCTTTTGTTCCTCTTGGCTTTGGTTGAGTAATTAGTGACTCTTGAGTTATCTAATCCTTTTGTTGATTGATAATTAGAAGTTGCTAATTGATTTGAATATCTCTAAAGCTAGTCTTTCCTTTAGGAGTTGATTAGGACTTGAGGAATCAAATTGATTCATCCACTTGACTCTCCTCCATGGTTAGAGATTAACTAAGTGGGAGCAATGGACAATTTGCCATCACAATTGAGGAGGATAACTAGGATAGGACTTCTAGTTCTCATATCTTGCCAAGAGCTTTATTAGTTGTTAGGTTATTTCCTTTGCCATTTATATTTCTTGTCTAAAATCTTAAAAACCCCAAATATAACTCACAACCAATAACAAGACACTTTATTGTAAATCCTAGGGAGAACGACCCGAGATTTAAATACTTCGGTTATTAATTTTAGGGGTTTGTACTTGTGACAAACAAATTTTTTGTATGAAAGGATTATTGCTTGGTTTAGAAACTATACTTTACAACGAAATTTCATTAGTGAAATTCTAAACCATCAAAAATCCAATCGTCAATGAGGAAGTAAATGTACAGAGGAAGAGTGTGAGGAAGAAGCAGCCTAATGTGAGAATGAAAAAGGCAATGGATGCTAGACGAAAGGGTGCTAGGAAGAAGAGTTGTGTTAGACAACAAACACCTAAGAAGAAGAAGAATGTGACACCTGGTATTTTTGGTGATAAGGACATGTCTCCTAGGACTAAGAATAAGAAGGCTAAGAGGTATGTTGGAAGAAAAAGAAAACATGTTCTATCCCAACAAGAAGCAGACAATGAGCCAAACAGTGGGCCTAGTGGAGATCAAGGTAATGGGTCAGGTGATGTTGACCCAAATGATGAGGCAAGGGATAAGCCCAATTCAGATCCAGTGGCTGAGGAATTGGACTCAGACCTGGAAAAGCCATATGAATATGAGTCTGAGGCATTTAACTCCCCAATTTCTGACTCAGATGAGGAGCATAAGGCAAGATATCCTGATTTCAATGAGGATGCAGAGTATGGTGAAGTTTAGTTTTAGGTTGGACAACACTTTGAGACCATGGCAATGTTCAAGCAAGCACTTAAGGATTACTTTGTATATGAGGGAAAAGAGCTTATGTATTTGAAGAATGAGCCAAAGAGGATTAGAGCAAGGTGTGCTGAAGAGGGTTGTCCATGGCTGGTGTTTTGCTCTCATAATAGTCAGAGTCTAAATTTTCAAATCAAGACATTCATTGGAGAGCATAACTGTGGTAGGAATTTGAGCAGCAACATGGCTGATAGAGCTTGGGTGACAAGTAAGTTGGTAAAAAGGTTGGTAACTCAACCTCTAATGACTCCGAAAAAGGCACTAGAGTACATGAAGCAGGACTATAATGTCCATATAAACTATAGGATGATATACAGAGCCTTCAAAGCTGCTAGAGAGCAAGCAATTGGAAAGGAGCGAGAACAATATGGAAAACTACATGACTACTTAAATGAAATTCACAGAAGCAATCCTGGATCCACTGGTATGGTTGATGTAATTCCTCAACTGGAGGGTCGTCCACTCTTCAATAGGTTGTACATTTCACTGGATGCTTGCAAGAAAGGCTTCAAGGTGCGCTGTCGTCCCCTGATCGGATTGGATGGATGCTTCTTAAAAGGGTACTTTGGTGGTCATCTGTTGTCAGCTGTAGGGCAGGATGCCAATAATAGTTTCTTTGTTATAGCATTTGCTGTAGTTGAAGCTGAGAACACTGATTCCTAGAAATGGTTTCTTTCAATCCTTCATGATGATCTTGGTTCTGTAGTTGCCAATGGGTGGAACTTCATGTCTGACCCCACAGAAGGTTACATTACTAGTTTCTTTGTGTTTCCTTTTTGTTATATGGTTTGTGTTCTGTGCTTACTTGTTAATTCAATTGTTCTTATGAATTGTTATTGCAGGGGTTGGCTAAGGCATTGCATGAGGTAATGCCACAAGCCCATCATAGGAATTGTGTCTTACATATATGGAAAAACTTCATCAAGCACTTTAAGGACAAGCACACAAAAGGGCTAGTTTAGAAGGTTGCTAAGAGCATAACAATGAGAGAATTCAAAGACTCAATGGAACTTGTGAAGAAGGTGAACAAGGATGTTTGGGAGTATCTACGGAAGTTTGATCCTGGTGCATGGACGAAGGCTTACTTTAGCCATGGCCCGAAGTGTGACAATATCACCAATAACATGTGCGAAGTTTGGAATGCCAAGATCGTGGAGTATAGAGAGAAACCGATTTTAACTATGTGCGAGGAGCTTCGAAGTTACATTATGCGAAAGATGGCAGGGCACAAGCACAGAATAAGCAAATGCAAGGGTAAATTAGCTCCAGTTCAACAACTAAGGTTGGATGAGTATATCATTCCTGAGAGCAATAAGTGGACAGTGGTGCACGAAATTGTGATCAATTCTTTTCACAACTCAAATAATCCCTAGTAATGGCCCCAAAAACTTGGTGCTCAATACCATGGCATAAACACAACTTCGCACAACTAACCAGCAAGTGTACTGGGTCGTCCAAGTAATAAACCTTACGCGAGTAAGGGTCGATCCCACAGAGATTGTTGGTTCGTCCAAGTAATAAACCTTACGTGAGTAAGGGTCGATCCCACAGAGATTGTTGGTATGAAGCAAGCTATGGTCACCTTGTAAATCTCAGTCAGGCAAACTCAAATGGGTATGGTGATAAACGCATAAAACTATGAAGATAAGGATAGAGATACTTATGTAATTCATTGGTAGGAACTTCAGATAAGCGCATGAAGATGCCTTCCCTTCCGTCTCTCTGCTTTCCTACTGTCTTCATCCAATCCTTCTTACTCCTT
>NC_029772.3:2556817-2562972 GCF_000817695.3 Arachis duranensis
AAAAAGCAATGCTTTTACCACACCAAACTTAAAAGGTTTGCTCGTCCTCGAGCAAAAGAAGAAAGAAGAGAGTAGAAGAAGAAGAAATGAAGGGAAAGGGAATGGCTTTGTGGTTCGGCCAAAAAAGGGGAAGAAGTGGTGTTTAGGTTGTGTGAAAATGAAGGAGTGAAGATGGGTTTATATAGGAGTGGGGGGCTCATGGTTCGGTCATGTATGGGTGGGTTTGGGTGGGAAAGTGGTTTGAATTTGAATGGTGAGGTAGGTGGGGTTTTATGAAGGATGGATGTGAGTGGTGAAGAGAAAGATGGGATTTGATAGGTGAAGGGTTTTTGGAGAAGAGGTGGTGAGGTGATGGGGATCCTGTGGGGTCCACAGATCCTGAGGTGTCAAGGAAAAGTCATCCCTGCACCAAATGGCAAGCAAAATTGCGTTTTTAGCCATTTCTGGTAAGGAAAAGTCATCCCTGCACCAAATGGCATGCAAAATTGTGTTTTTAGCCATTTCTGGCGTTAAACGCCGGGCTGGTGCCCATTTCTGGTGTTTAACGCCAGTTTCTTGCCCTTTTCTGGCGTTTAACACCAGTCTGGTGCCTCTTTCTGGCGTTAAACGCCCAGAATGGTGCCAGACTGGGCGTTAAATGCCCAACTGCTAGGCTTACTGGCGTTTAAACGCCAGCAGGTTCTTCCTCCAGGGTGTGCTGTTTTTCTTTCTGTTTTTCATTCTGTTTTTGCTTTTTTCATTGATTTTGTGGCTTCTCATGATCATCAACCTACAAAAAATATAAAATAACAAAAGAAAATAGTTAAAATATAACATTGGGTTGCCTCCCAACAAGCATTTTTTTAATGTCATTAGCTTGACAGAGGACTCTCATGGAGCCTCAGAAATGCTCAGAGCAATGTTGGAACCTCCCAACACCAAACTTAGAGTTTGAATGTGGGGGTTCAACACCAAACTTAGAGTTTGGTTGTGGCCTCCCAACACCAAACTTAGAGTTTGACTGTGGGGGCTCTGTTTGGCTCCGTTTTGAGGCATAGGCTTGTTTTCTTGAGTTGTCTGCCATCTCTAGTGAGATTTTTGCAGCTTGTACCTCAAAGATCCTTAGCTTCTCCATTACAGAGAGAGGCATGAGGTTTACACTTGACCCTAAGTCACACAAGGCCTTCTTGAAGGTCATGGTGCCTATGGTACAAGGTATTGAAAACTTCCCAGGATCCTGTCTCTTTTGAGGCAGTTTCTGCCTAGACAAGTCATCCAGTTCTTTGGTGAGCAAAGGGGGTTCATCCTCCCAAGTCTTATTTCCAAATAACTTGTCATTCAGCTTCATGATTGCTGTGAATAGAAAATTATCATTTAGAAAAAAAAATGACTAATTGGTTTTGAATTAGTGCAGATAAAAGAGTCCTTTTCCTACGCCTAATACACCAAATATATCCCTAAAGTATATGACATTTTAGCAAGAGAATGAAAAAGAAATGATTTTCAAATCTGTGTTATATTATTGTTTATTTGTTTATGAAAGAAACATTAAATGTGATGATTTTCCATTGTAATGTAGATCAACCAAGTTGGAACTGTTAAAGAGGTCAATGAGGTGGTGAAGCATGCAAAGGAAACACATTGGGAAGTGGTAACTTCCGGTAGATGTGGAAAAACCATACACGCTTTCATTGCTGCCATTGGAATTGAGAAAATCAGACAGGTAGTATGATCTTCTATAAAATAATTCTTCTGCTTTTGAATGTTAATATGTTATGACTTTGCTCAAGTGAATTTTCTTGAGAAAAAATTTTGATTTTCTTGCAAATTGGCTTCTTGAAACTTAGCTTATTACTCTTTAAAGCTTTTATGTCTGTTGCAGAATAATAATATTTGTTTCTCAGTATCTATTAATTTGGAAAAAAACACTTATATTTCTATTAATTTATTTGATTTTGGTGGACTTCGATTCATTTCAAGTATTGATTTATAATATTGCGATGATGAAAATAGCCTTGCATCTTGCCTCTTCACCTAATACTTATCTTTTGAATTAACTTTGACATCTTGGACTGTGTCGCAAATTTAACTTGGAGTGGATAAAGGTTATAGTTTGTTCATTTCAAATGCTGTGTTACATTCCAAAGTAGTCACAAGCACTAAGGGGTAGTTCTCCTTTGAAAAGTTCGTCAATAGCATTAAAATATAAATTAACTTATTGCCTTTATATAATCAAAGTTAGTAACATATTTGGCGTTTAGTAGCATATCATGATTTTATATAATCAAAATTCACTCAACGAACACTGCAGTTAGTAACGTAATTGTTGTTCGATCAAAGTATTTTATTTTCTGTTTCATTAGAACAAACTACTATATATCAAATGAGTGCATAGCTCGGGCGAAACATAAGAAATACCTTAACAAGTTGTATATAAAATTACTATTAAGATTTTTTATAGGCATTTTTTCTGCTTTTGTCTATTTTATTAGGAATCATTCATTGAATATGTGATATATACGAAGAATGAAACTCCATCCATCAAAGCTGTTGAAACTTAATGTTGATTTAGAACATAATTTTGACTCAGCTGTTCATAACTATGCACAACTAAACTTTTCATAAATTAATTGATTCATTAATATAACTTGACCATCATTCTTCAATCGTATTTGATAACAGAGGATAAAGGGGAATGGCAGTGTCCTATTGTTCCAATAATTCCACCACTTTTTTTGTATCATTACATTAAAAATCAACATCGATGGCCATAGAAGAATTACTTTATTTTTTGCTTAGTAGGTAGTTGACATTGTTTAATTCTAGGAACCAATTCTAATTGCTTAAATTTATTATTTACTTTAATTTATTTCTTCTTTTGGTTTTATTTGTTTGTTGTGTGATTGTAATCAATGTGATTCAGTGTTTCAGTGTTCATCAGTGATGTTTTAACTGGATTGAATTTAAAAAAAAAAAAGAAAAAAAAATAATTAAGCTCCTTCATTATCTTTTTTGCTCCTTCATAATGTTTGGTTCTTCCTATGGGATAATATGGTTTGGCAAGATGTTCTTTTTCACTTATTTTTTTTTTAAAGAAAATAATCTTTTCTGCCCTCTTGATTTGTGCTTTATGTACTTGGTTCAGGATTCAATTCCAAATCTAAATACATATAGTATCAGATTACATTAATTTTTTGTGATAGTGTGATATTATTGGTATTTTAATTTCTTTTGTACTCTGTTAGCGAAATCCAAATTTGTCTTCTATTTTAATATAATTTCTTCTTATGAAGGCAATATGTCATCACTTTATGGTTGGTTGGTTGTTCTCTTTCAATCTATGCTAAACTAATAATCATAGACCTATAAATATAATTAAACTCATCTTTCTGGTTTTTTTATTTGTTTTGTTTTGAGTTATTAACCTTTCATTCAGTTGATATTTTGTGGTCATAATATTATGATGATCATTTTTCTCAGAAGCTTTATACATCATTGAGAATGTGATATGTAGGTCTTCAGCATTTTGTTTCTTTTCTCTTTTGAAATTTAGCTGAAATGCAAATTATTGCTGTGCTTGATTTCCTACTGCACTACAATATAGCTAATGCCATCACATTTTAACTCCTGTATAATTTACATGGTTACTATGTATTCTATGCACATGATGTTTCCAATTATCCATGCAATTCAGTTTGACGAAATCAAATATAGTGGCTGCCCCAACTGAATATTATTGTTGTCAAGTATTTGAACTTTTGTTAACTTTTTCTTTTCTCAAGTCTTCTAAGTTTTGTCATGCTTTTATATATGTCATTCTTTTGACATTTGATTAGTTAATTCTTATTGCAGAAATCCAGTGACAATCTTAATAGTGTTCTCATGACAATAGCAATGATAGATCAAGACTCGGATACTGAAGTAACAATTGTGCAGCTTAGCTTTGGTGATCGCCTTGGAGCTCTTATTGACATGGTGACATGGCTCTTTGAAATATATTTGTGCTCAAATTCTAAAACTTTACAATCCATTTGAATGTATTAGTGTATTCTTGGTTAGATATTGTTGAAGTAAGATAGCGTTGCTTTTTAGACTTAGAGAAGATTTATTACTCCTCTTACCTTTGCTCTGTTGTCCGTCTTTATATATCCCTCATGCCATGTTAGTGTAAGTGAGGAAGATCGTGTGCAACGTAATTTTTTTTTCTCCAAATCTTTATAAGTCAGTGATGTTGCTGTCACTATGGGGATTACAACGTAAAATTTTACTTCTAGAGAAAAAAAATCGAATTATTAAGAATGTTTGATGGTTGAAATGAACAATTTGTCTGAGAAGTAGTTGAAAAGCGATGCTTAGCGGCCAAATTTTCTATGCCATGTTACAAAAGGACATTAATTCTATCAAATTTTGTTATAGTTTTGAGTTCATTTTCTGTGTGCATCATTATTAAATATATAAGTATTACTAATAATGGACTTATTTATGCTTATACTTACTAATTCTTATGCTTTTTTTGTCTTATATATTTTTATTAAAGTTCTAATTTATTTGAATTTATAACAGTAATTGTATAACAATATTTATTTAAACACATTTACATAATAATTTTTATATTTAAATAGGACTCATTAATATAGACAAAAAATATCAAGATTATTTTGGTTTTTATAGAATGTAATAGTGTTATATCCTGTATAATAAAATATATATATTAATCTCTTTATAAACAAATTATACATAAATATAATAAAATAAATTAAGTACATGATCCACGCGTAACATGGGTTTTATACCAGGGGTCTAATAATATAAATAAATGTCACTTAATTAGTATTTATTGTTTGTGTGATTAGAATATAAATTATTTTTATTAAATTTTTATTTTTTTAGATTGTATAACAGTAACATATTTAAAGAGAAACATAATAATTTTTATATTTAAGTAGAATCTACTAATATGAACTAAAAAATAATAAAATTATTTTACTCTCTATAAACATAGAATAAGACAGTCTTATACATTATATAATAAATTTTTATATACAAAAATTCTTTTAAATTAAAAATAATAATTATTAGTACTAATAAATAGATATTCTTAAATTTAATAATGGAATACGCCCGGATTTTACCCTAATAAAAACTAATGTCATCTTTATAGTACGATCGCATTATTTCAAAACATACAAAATGAAATAATAAATTATAGTGTAATTAATGTACACAATAAAGCAAACGTGAAACTATATAATAGCAGTCAAATATCAAAAGTAATAACAACCTTCTGTTCTAAGGTATTATATTAAATTGTAACTTAAATTTATAATTATTAGTTAAAAACTTACAATAATATACTATTTTTATTATATTAGTTAAAATTAATATATTTTGATATTATTTTTAGGATTACTAACATTAAATTTTGATAATTTGAAAAAAATATTTTAATGCTTTATGTCTTAAATTTTTTATTAATAGAACAATAAAATTACTTAACATGCAGTCAATAAAAAATTATTATTTTTATACATCTAGATATTCAAAAGAGACAAAAACGAATTCTTTAAATAACACTTTAACAACTCATAAAAGTTAACATAATGGATGATTATAGATCAAAGTGATAGATCGGATTAAAAATTGTGATAATAGTACTTGGTGATAATTAATTACAATCGGGTGAAGAAAAGGTGGAAAAAAAAAAGAGAAAGAACAACAAGGCAATATAACAGTTGCGCTGAAACAATAACAGAGATATGTATAAAGAATAATAGTAAGACTGTAAGAGGAATAATAGTGTGTGATACAATGAAAGAATATAATAAAAGTATAAATTAATAATTTAAAAAAATAATAAAATTAAAGATAATTTAATAAATTGAATATAAAATTTAGAATTATTCATAAAGATAAAGAATGTTTCGAATATAATGTTTTAACTTTGCTTCATAGCTCAAATGACATATCTCCCCATCCTTACCTAGAGATTTCGGATTTGAGTCTCAATCCTAACTGTTAAAAAAATAAATAAATAAACTTAAATAATATTTATAAATAATTACTTTATAAATGTTTATCTTGATTTTGTTATACATAATAATAATAATAAAATAAATTTTTAATATCATATTTAATTTAAATTTATAAATTTTATACATTTTAAAATTTAAATAACT
>NC_029772.3:2563378-2564396 GCF_000817695.3 Arachis duranensis
TTCTTAATGTTTTCTTTTAAGCTTTTTACGGATCTTACTACTTTACTATTTTTTAACATACTTCTTATCTTGATTATCTTTTTATCTAACTTTTCTATTTCTTCACTTAATTCAGAAGATTCAGCTATTATTTCTATGTATCTTCTTGCTAAGGCTAATCTTCTCATTTTCATATTTCTTCTAAGAAACTTTAAAGATTTAAGCTTTTTATACAGTAATAACATTGTATTTAAAGAAACAGAATAGAATAATAAAGAGATTAAAAGGATGAATAAAGCTTACAGAAATAGTCTTGTACTATTATTGCTTGCAAAGTTGATACAATTCTTGAAGATGATTACAAATACTTGGAGAATTTGTAAAGTAAGAAGATATGAGAGTAGAGAGATTTCTTGAGTATTCAAGTTTTTGATGCCCTTAAATGAGTGAGGGCTTTGGTATTTATAGACCCAGAATGGTGACTATTTGGGTACTATTTGCCGACAGTACTGTTTGCTTTTACTGTTTGCCGACATTCACTGTTTGCTTTTACTGTTTGCCAACATTTACTTTTTACTTTTTTACTTTTTTACTTTTTACTTTTTACCCTTTTTTTTTTCATGATTGGGCTTTTACACATACATTACTTTGTTACATCTCAAATGGGTCTTGTGAGTCTTGATAATAATGAGCTGGGCTGGATTGGACCTCTTCATCTTCTCCAAGAGGCACGGTCTGTATTGCTTGTAAAGAGTTTTGAATATCTTCTTCTGAAGTTGCTGCGGCTAATGCTGCCATAATTTGTCTCTTTTGTGCTAAGAATTGAGTTTCTTTCTTATACGCTATTTGTTCATTGTTGGTGCTTGAAGCTGTTATTGCCGGACGCTTTTGTGATGCTGTTAACCATTGATCAATAGCTCTTTTACTTAGCAGATTTATATCGTATTTGTTCCACCATTTAATTTTTATTATTCTTACTAAATATTGTATGCTTGCACATTCCTCATATGCTGCTGAATCATATTCCCAAGTCATAATC
>NC_029772.3:2564496-2568872 GCF_000817695.3 Arachis duranensis
AAAAAATATTTAATTGCAAAAAATTAAATTTTTGTTAAAAAATATTTTTGTAAAAGAATAATTTATTTTTTTAAAAAAATAGTTAAAGTTAACTATAATTAACATAAAAAATTTAAAATGAATTAAAGAGAAGTGTTTTAAAAATTATAAAAAAAAGAATATACATTTTATAAATAAAGATATCATTTTAACATTTTTTAAAAGAGGGGAGTGGAATTTGTTCGAAATTTAAACATTAAATTTTATACTACTCCTAACAATATGTAATAGTTAATAATCTATGTACTGAATTATTATAACAATATGCAAATTAAACTGTTGTAAAAAGGGGCAGTGCAATATATAGCAAAGAGATTAAGAGAACATACCAAGGGCTTGTGTCTTTTGATATGAAATAGTGCTGTAAGCATAAGACGGGATTAACTTGGTAGAATTAATGTCATCTTCTTCGTCACCACCATCATCAGTATCTGATGAATCTCCATCCGTACCAACGTGAGGGAAGATTCTCTCTGTGGAATTCTCAGCCGCTGCCACTAGTCCATCACCGGCGCCTGCTCCGTCGAACGAATCCAACGTCGCACAAACATGCCACTTGGCAGCCAGCCCTGTGATCGCCTGTGCTCTATGTGTGATCTTTGTCGCACTACGTAACAATATGCACAATGCAGAAAGAAGTGTAACGGAACACAACTGCGCCATTAAAATAAAAAAAATGTAATACTAATTTATTATCTAAATATTAGGGATAATAAACATCTCATGTCAAAAGTTTAAGTTGATTTTAGAGTTCATCAAAGATCAAACTCTTGATCATTCGGATTTAAAACTCTCATATCATGTCAGCTGATGGAAAAAAGTAACACTAATGATTATATTTTTAATATTGAATCGGACATTCCTAAACTTCCAGTGTACACATTATACAAATATTTCGTTGGCTCTCTATACTTCCTCTACGAAAAATAATAAATCTACCTAAAAAGAAAATATCATAAAATATTTTACCCCTGTTTATTTTAGTGTTGTCATCATTTGTTATTTTTCCCAGTTTTGTAATGGACAATCATGAAGAACAAGATCTAGCACTACGAATAAAAGGAACATGGAGGCAACACAATTGCACAAAATAACGGACACGTCTTCATTTAAATAAAATTATTATGATCTCGATCACGAACACTTATTCTTATATATAGAATAATTTATAATTCAAATGAAATCAATGTTATATACTATGTAGTATGTACAGCTAATAATCGGGGTCCACAAGTGCGCATCCTTAAGATTATTCATCAAATAATTCAATTAAGATAGTAAACCAAATCTTGTTTGAAAAATGATAATAGGAATTAAGATAAAATTGAAAGGGAATGATGGACGTCTGGACGAGGAAGATTAAAAAGTAGAGGAAGAAACCAAACTATATTCATCTTTGGTGGTTATTTAATTTAAAGAATTCTGCTTTTTTTAATTTGTCTTACACTACTCATTAAACAAAAGGCATACCGTAAAAGTTTGGAAATAACTTTGATTACCTAATCAACAATATTAAATTGAAACCAGAAATTTTCTCCTATAGATATAACCCACGGTTGAAGTTTACGTTAGCTGTGAGATGTACAAATAATCAAATTTGTTCAACCACTATCCATTAGTTTACCACTCTTTTCAATATAATTTTACTGATAAACTATAAAAAAATACATTCGAAAATATTTTTAAATTAATTAAAAATATGGCAAAAATATACTCATATGAACTAAAATGTCTTAGGTAATGAAAATTCAGAGGACATTTTTATCATATTTAAAAATATTTTTATCGATAATAAAAATTAAAGACATTTTTGTCTACACTAAAATATTTTTTGGTGGTAATTTTACGATTTTACCAAAAGATATTCCTAGGTGCATATTTTGGTATAAAAGAGACCAGAATCAAATTCACAACTAATTTGCTGATGGGAAAAAAAATTTTAGTTACAAATTATTATATAATAATTTAGTTAAATATATTAAATTATTTAATAATTTTTAACTATCACTTTTAGATAAAAATAATTACATGTAATTCTTTATCTATCATTCTAAATTTGTAACTTGTAAATTGTTTTTAAAATTTAATTTTAATTCACTAATAGCATTAAACATTTTACATACGTGTTTATTTAAATTTATTTTTTTAGATGAATCAACTTATAAGATAGTTATTTTTAATAATTATTACATAATTAGACGCAGATATAAAACTATTTATCAAAAATTAAATTCTTGTTTTCGAGCTTAAAAATTAATTTATTCATAAATAAATAAAACTGAAAGAGTAAGAAAAGGGGTAACAAACAAAAGTGCATACATACCGCAAGCTCCCCGGCTTTGTAGATATTGACTTGATTTCTGGCTTTGGTAGTGACAAGAAGACACATGAGCTGGCTTCCAGTGACCAATACGATAGCGAGTATAATGAACGCGCGGTACCTGTGGCTGATGATTCGCAGGTGCCTCCTGATCCTCAAGTGCTCCAAGAGCACAGTAGCCACGTCCGAGTCCACGTGGAACACCGTGGCAAAGTCCTTCAGCCGTAGGATCTGGAGATAGCAGATCAGACGGAACAGAATGCACACGAGAAATATTACGGTGGTTCGGTACAGCCAGGAACAGAGTTCTAATATGCACAACACTGTACCGGTGACGTACACGCTACCAAAGAAGGGTATCTGTGACGATGCTGATGCGTACCACCATATTTTGTATGCACTCTCCGCAGCGAAGCACGGCACAACAAATACCGATATGATCTTCAGTGACCTCTGTGTTTGTTAACACAAATTTAAGAAAATTAGTTAATTTTAATTTAAATATGAGGTAAAAATAAGAAAAATATTACTCACTTAAAATTTCTCCTAATTCTCCTATCATACACACACATATAGTGTTTTTATAATTAGTGCTAGAGAATATGTACGTAATTCATCAGAATAATGTTTATTTAAATTATTAGAGAACATATGCTTAGTTCTTCATAGCATGTTTCTAGTTTGAATAAATGAACAGTAAGAACCACTATGGATTATTCTCTTGAATTTTTGATAATGATGAGGACATCTGTATCTTCTCCAGTAAATGCGGTGATCAATATTTCAAACAAAATATTATTTGTACGTTAAAACTAATCACTAAAATTAATCGTAAAAAAGGATTGTATGTAATAATACGTCCTTTAAAATTGTTCATAATTGTTCATTTATACATTTATATTTAAAATATATTTATAAATGATTATTTATAAAATAAAGAAAAATATAAACATTTTTAAAATATGCATTAAATATATTTTTTATAAAAATTTAACATTTTTCACCAAATTTATAGTCTCCATAGGTGTTTTCCTTTGTGTTGTTTATTTTTCCCGGAGGTTTCATCATCTAATACTTAAATGACAAAGTGAGAGTCTTTAAAGCGTGCTCTTACTCATTATAACAACTAAAAAGTTGACAAATATGCAACATTCTACAAAAACAAATGATTATACTACTACAAAGTCAAAACAAGATACAGAGAATTACGGATTAAGGTTTCTACTCTGAGCTATCTCAATCTTTTTCAATCGCTTTAGAAATTTCCAGCTGTTTCCTTTTGTAATACAGTAGTAATCTAGCTAATATTCTTTCAAACTTAAGTTAAATTAAACTAAAGCTATGGTTTTCTTCACTTCATCATATCTCCGTCTAAGTTAAACCTTTACCAATATTATTGACGATAAAAAATACACAAAAAGATTTACGAAATTGCATTACTACTAACTATAAATGGGGGTCTGCCTTTCTAGATGGTTCTCTGACTTTAGCAACATTACAGCGCAAAAGTAGCAAGAATCTCACGCTAAGAAATGTTAAAAATAGCACTCGTGTTAGAGAAGTTATTTTTAGGTGCTCTCAGAGTAGAAGAGTCTTAACTGCAACTATCTTCTAATTGGATTAATGTCTAAACAGACATAAACACGCTAATTAGAGAAAGAAAATGAATGAATGAATGAAAAAAAGACAGATCAATTTGAAACGGATGAAAAATGCTCTGTTTTATTGTGTTGAGCTCTTTTTAAAAAAAAATGCAATGTAAAAGAGAGAGGGAGAGAGACATACGTTGAGTTCGAACATGTAGTTATTCCTAACGGTTTCGCTCTCATCGCGGAGCTTATCAAAGAAAAGGAACCTTCTGAGTCCGTACTGTTTAACGAACCCGGTGAGGCAGAGGAACGAAACTGCCGCCATGCCGCTCAGTGACACCTGCACGACGCTGTCGTAAGGGCGGGAGTGGTGGGAGTCACAGGAAGGGCAGGACAGGAGGAAGTGTGACACGGCGGGTACGGCCACC
>NC_029772.3:2568972-2576844 GCF_000817695.3 Arachis duranensis
ATAATGTAAGAAAAAGATTTTAGAATTGAAAAGAATAAAACAGATCTTGAGAAAAATTAAAGGAGAGATAATTTTATTGAAAATTTTTTTAAGAAAAGATACAATTATTAATTTTTTGTTTGTCAATTACATTTCTATTAAAATTAATAGTATCAAAAAATATTTCAAATTTAATATTATGAAGTAAAAATAAAAAAAATTATATAAGGACTGATTTGATTAATTTTAAAATTTTAAGAATAAAATTGACTTACGTCTGGACTTTCAAAGACTATTTTGGTTATAAATAACTATTTTACATATCAAATAACATGTCGCCTACGTGTCACTGACTTGACACGTCAACCAATCAACTTGTAACACGTGACACTTAACATGACACCTCATCATCCAACTGATTGTAGGACTAATTTGACTTATATTTTATCTTTCCGTGACTAATATGACTAAAAAAATAATTTGAGAACTAATTTGAAAAATGAGTGATCTTTTAGGACGAATTTGATTATTAACCCGAATAATAATATTAGCAAGATTTCTGATTTCATTGATAAAATTACCAGCAAATGCTGCAAATCGTCTGTTACATCTAGCGCCCAAGCACTATTTGCAGATGCAACAAGCTGCATCACAGTAAAATATATCAACTTAAAACATGATTTCTGGCTTTGAGCAATTATCATACATGTAAAGAAAGATGAAAACATGAAAAGCCAAACATCCACGAGAAATTAAGAAAACCCATTCGATAACTACCGTTATAACTAAGATTCATTTAATATCTTGTTTTGTAAAATTTTTACATGCACAACACTAACCTCATCTTCAGTCTTTTCCAATCAGGCCAACTAATAACGGATCACATCCAAAACTAAACTACTTAAAAACCAACAATAAAAAAAGCCATAAGTATTGCCTCACAGTATCTACTTTAAGTGACAATTTAAAAAACAAGATGACTGCAACGTATGCATTTTCAAAAGCCTCATGAAATTAAAGGAATTAGCACAATATACAATAGATTCCTCATATGCTGTCAACCTATGAATTGTTGCGCAAATGACCTTCTTAACTCTTCAATACTGAAAAAAAAAAGTTAAAATAAGTAAAAGAAAAAAAGGAAAAAAAAGAATACAAATTAAACAACAAAATAATAAATTACTAACAATGAAGGTGAAGAGTTTGAAGATGAAGATTTTGAAGATGAAGATTTTGAAGATGAAGCTTTTGAAGATTTTGAAGATGAAGATTTTGAAGATGAAGATTTTGAAGATTTTGAAGATGAAGATTTTGGAGATGCCACAAACTTAAGAACGTCAGTTGCGGTGCGTATGCTTGGTGGGAAAACATCATAATGCACCAGAAACAGCTTATGAATCTCAAAAGGACAGTTGACCTGCAAAAAATCATAAAAATAAATATATTAAAAAAATCAATCATACAACATATGAACAAAAATATCAGCCACCCATATAAACTATATGTTAGAATGCAAAATACAAATTAAAAATGATTTCAATGTACGACTTTTTTGGTGAGCATATAGTATCATAAATAAATATTTCCCATTTTAATTACCTGTCCGTTTCCACCGAAATCAGCATGGTGGATACAATTCCTATAAAATCTTATTAAATTATGTTTCTCACTATACTTTTGAGGCGTCACCGTACGATCTTGCTGTTCATGGAAATAAACATCAACTAACACCTGATCATTGCAAAGTATATCCCATGTCCAGTACCGGTGGGTGGATTTAACGAGTGACGGTTGGGGTACATTCCGGTGGTACAACCAATCGACCGCCTCCAAAAATTGTATCCTTCTCCTCGTATCCCAAAAAAGGACTGGATCAAGACTCCACTTGATCATTAGGTCCGTCTGGCTAAATTAAAGTTATTTTAACGTAAGAATACTTCTCATCATTTAAACAAAAACAAAAAACAAAAAGTAAAAGGAAAGAAAAATACCACGAATAAGCACCGAGTTGCTGTAAACACAACTCACGAACTTCCTCAGATGATTCAGAAGTCCCTATAAATGGGAATGTGATAACTTTCTCGATGATTTCCCTCAAGTGTTGGGCATCTCTCTCTCGAAGAGTAGATTTAGATCCAACTTTCTCCTCCATGTTGGTGAGAATTCCACGTGTCACATTTCCATTCTTACATATAATTTTAATGCAACTTTCTGAATCTAAATTTCCGTGATACTCTTCCCTTAAATGCAGTATCTTTAGACCCTCAAAAACGGGTTTAAAAATAAGGATAAACTCTCTTCTTATGGCGGCCCACCATGTATTAGCATCTGAATAAGGAGCTGTATCCTTTTTGTGCATTAGCCAAGATGACAAATCATATTCAAAACTGTCGGATACCACTCTTTTCTTTGACAAATGCAAATAATGCATTCGTAAAAAGAGATTACCGTCGTAATAATTAAATAGGACTTGTCTGTTGTACCAATTTTTCAGTTTAGTTAAGTCGTAGTCTTCAGAATATTGCCGAACACTCACGCTATGTGGAAGAGGGAGTTCATATCTATCTGAATAACCACTTCTTGCCCTGATATTTCCATCCCCATCTTGCGCACCCTCATAATGGTAAAAGAATGGACCTTGTTCACGTGCTCTAAGCAGGGATCTCAATCCTACATAAGTTAAAACACGTGACATCAAAAGAATAAAGAATATTACAACAATTAAGACACAAGCAATTTTAAAGTTTGTAACTTAACTTTTTTTCAAGTAACACAAGATTAATTTAATTGATAAGTATTATGTCTTAGTTGTGTTTTATGTATCTAATCTTTCTTCTTTTGATATATATGCAGATTTGTCTCTATTCTAGACATGCAATAATTCGTAAATTAAATTCTTTTAGTTTATATATTAATTTAACTTATATTAATTTATTATTTTCAATTCCAATTAGTGATTAATGAAAATAAACAATAAATTTTAATACATACTGACCTAAAGCCATATTAATCAGCAACCAACACCTTTAAAAACCAACAAAAATCAGCAACAAAGAACAATTGTTAGAACCAAACTCAAAATGACAAATAATTCGGACACTCACCGTTTAAAAAAGATTTAACTAATCTAAAAAACTAAATCGATTAAATTGAAAGAATACTCACCAATAACAAATAGCAGTCTCGGAATCTTAATTGGAGCTCCAGGGAAGAAAAAATCCAAGAGAGAACGTTCAGCTAAAGAGAGAGAGAGAATTATAATAAGAGTAGGAGCCCACAGCCCAAAACAAGGACTCGAATAAACACTAACATAGAAGAGATTGAAATTCTAGAAAAATTGAGTATAAATGGCAAAAATATTGATGTACAAGGGGAATGAGGGAAAGCAAAATGCATGCAGAAGTTCAACAAAAAAGGTTACAAGTCAATGTACCTAAATTCTATGTATCTGTACGATAGTTAGAATAACCAAACCGGTAATCGACCCGGTCATACGACTAGGTCACTGGTTCACTTGTTCAACCGATGGGTTACTCGTTGAACTGGTTGACTACGTCACAATTAAATATAAATATAAAATTACAAAAAATAAGCTTAGAAAATTAAAATTCAAAAACATGTCTTCACAAATACACTAATAACAACCAAATGTCAATTCTTAAACATAGCTAATGATGCAAAAATAGAAAATGAACTAGTCACTAGAACAAATACTTTCTCAATTTAAATAAAACAATATAAGTAAATCTAGTCCACGGAATGATCTCAAAGTCAGCATCTATATCTTCATCAGACAAATTTGATGCCTTTGGCGAAGGCTACACTTATTTGCCTTTGCCTTTGGATCCAAAATTCTCAATCAAGTCACATTCCTTTGGCTGCACCACACAGCCACCAAACAAGTGCTTTAGTTTGTCATGGTGCACCATCTTAAAGTTATAGTAAGAGTTAGAAAAAGGGAGATACAAATAACGTTGGGTCTTATAAGCTTTTTTGTAAGGCCCGCATTTCTAGTTATAAAAGATTTTAACTTTAACAATTCTAAGGAAAAAATATTAATTAACTCATACTCTTAAAAAATTAAATTGGTTCGCAAAATTATTCAAAAGGATAATTCATTGAAAATGAACAATCTTAAACTATAAATAGATTTTGCCTCTAACTATATGATGAATTTAGTCTACCAAGTGCCATTTTCACTAAACTTAACCCCTTAAATAGAATTAAAAAAAAAAAGCCTTGTAGTTTTGTCTTATGGCATAACAAGAGACAAAATGAGACAGCATAAAATATGCAGGGTGACTGAAACCAGAAGCTATGTCTGTGTATGTTAATCAACCAGAAGCTATATCCAGAATCTTTTTTAACTGAGAAAGAGAGTTAATACCTGGCACCTTCCGTGGTTTATGTAAAGGAACAAATTTTGCACCAATCACCAATGCAATTGCATACCAAACATGAATCCCCCTAGCTTCCACTCCTACACAAAAGAGTAAACCATATTAGAGCAGAAGAAGGATCACGGGACATAAAGTAATACAATTTCACATTTACTTCTTTCTTTTTCATTTACTGTTCATTCATTCATATTCTGCAGTTATCATGCATTGACTGTGGTAAAACTTTTAGCCAAGACACCGTTCAGAAACACAGTCAGTGTATGACAAAAGTGGTGCGTCTCTCTTTAGTGCATTCTGAATGATCCTATGTTCTGTTAAAGTTTAATTACTCTGTTGGTCTCTATAGTTTCGCGAAATTTTCAATTAAGTCCTTATCCCTTTTTTCCTTTTAATTGGGTCCCTATACGTTAATTTTTTTTTCAATTAAGTCCCTACCGTGAGGATAACGTTTAAGATAACAGAATATTCCATTTAAAAAACGAGTATTCTTATGAATTAGTTAGAATAGCTAGTTGAACATACATCTATTTTTTTAAAATACCAAAAGAACCCCTGATATTTTATCCCAAAGAAAAAAAAAACCCTATCCAGCCCTAACTTGCTCTCTGAAGGTCGTGTGCACTGCGCTTTTTCTCCATCGGTCCGTAGTCTTCATCCATAGTCGTCGTCGTCCGTGGCGGAGGCTTGGTGGTCGTCCGTCTGTCGCATCCTTCTCCCTGCGCTGCTCTGTTCTGTGTTGCTCTGTTTTGTGGTCTTCTGTTTTGTGGTCTTCTGCGTTGTTTGCCCGTCGAAGCCCTCACTGTGCCTTGCCTCGCCTCACCGTGTCGCGCCTCACCGCGCTGCCTCGATTTGTCAAAACAGATGACATTAAAATTATTTTTTTTTTTTATTTTTTGGATGTTGATGAAATGTGTTTATGCATATGTCAATTTTTTCGAAGATGATTAAAATTGGTTTGCTCTAATTTTAGTGTTTGATATTCATATAGATTTTTTGTTTTGAAGTAACACTTTTTAGGATAATTCTTGCTTAGATCCTATCGTTCGTTTTTTACTTAAAGTGATTGGATCAAACCTAGTTGTTGTAGTAGTAATTATGACTTGTGAAGTTCGATTGGTGCAAATGCAATAAGGTTTAGTGATTAATTTTGAATACTGCACGTATGCTCTTAAGTATTAATGTAAAGTTTATTATGCTATCATTACTCATTAGATTATATTATATCAAATGTATGTGTGATTGCCGAGACATGGATTCCAACAGTAAAACCTTCTTGATGAGTTGATATATAATTTGGTTATACTTAATTTACTTGGATAGTAACTACATTAAAATGTTTTGCAGGCACGAGCAAAACATGACATGACAAATACTGTTGTTGCTGGGTGTGTTACTGGAGGTTCAATATCAGCAAAAGGTAACCTTATTTGCATTCATTTATGCCATTGAAGCCGCACTAGATACGTAAACAAGACAGACTTGGATGCCTTGAAGTTCCAGTTTGCTTTTTATACTTTACCTTAAGAATTTAGAATATTTAGTTTCTTGACATTTTTGGTGCTTGGAAGAATGTGTTTATACACGAGAAGTGGCAACTGAAGCCTAAGGATTTTGCAGTCTTAGGTGGTAAGGTCCTAAACCTTTAGATAACCATTGAACAAAATTGTGGCTAGCCATTGATTTGAAGTCCTATCTCTAGTCTTATGCTTTTGTTTGGGAGATTGATAAACTTAGAAAGGTATTGATTTCAAGCTTTGCTCTACCTCTGACATAATCTGTAGTTGTGAACGTGTAAATTACCTTAAAAATTTAATACTAGAGTATGTTTGGTTGGAGGATAAAAATGGGTTGGAAATTTCCAGGATGATCTGAAGAACTATAATTACTTTGATCCTAAATGTGGCATGAATACACTGTTTTCAATTAAGATTTAAATGTTTCTTATTTAATTCAAAAATCTGTTCTCTACCTTTGTTTCAGAATGCTTTGGTGTTGCTTTGTGATTGTAGGTGGTCCAAAAGCAGCATGTGCTGGTTGTGCTGGTTTTGCGGCATTCTCAGTCATTATAGACAAATTCTTAGACAAGCATGAGTTAAATGTCTGATATAATAAATTAGTAATTCTAATTGTTGCTACTACGGTAAATAATACTATTCTTATGTATGGACAGTCCAGGAACGAGACCTTCACCTAACCCTCAGAAGGTTGGCTCGTTGTTAACAAGCAAATGCTAAGGAAAAGGCTTCAATCTCACATTTCGATGTCACTGCTGAATGAATGTGGTTGCTTGAAAGGAAAATTTCACATATGAAAGAGATAGGATTCACTCACAGGAAGAAAGCGGCGAACTCCAGAGAGAGGGGAGGCGCCCTCAACCTCTTAATCAAGCTGGAAGTGAGGGGCCAGAAAGCATTGATTTCCAGGTCTATTATACGTTATTTCATCGATGCAAGTGCCGAGTTGTTTCGAGTCTCAGAATCCGATCCTCGCTCAGCTCCAGCTGAAAATGTCTGATATGTAGTCCCATTTTCCGGTAGAAATGATGGGTTGAGTCGGTAAACTGTCATGTAAAGAAAGGAGAGACTCTCCGGTTGACAGAAGCGCGATTGCAAGAGATAGGGGAAAAAAGATAGATAGCGCGCATATTGACTTATAGCTGTCTATTTACTTCTGCTGCTGCCCGTTACTAAGGAAGGGAAGATAATGGATTAAGTCAGGACACGATCGATTGAGACAGAAGGGAGGGTTGCGAAGCAAGAGGATTGCATTAATCAAGCAATGTATACAGATAGAGATGAGCATTTGTGCATTGATACCAATACAAAAAGGGGATTCGCTAAGCTAGCAGCTTTAAAGTAATGACATCCTGTTGATTCCTAGCTGACTAATAAAAGTTCTAAAACTAGTCCCTTCGTACTCTATTTTCTATTCCCCATTCCTACGAATGCTGAATCGCTTAGATGTGTTCGCCCTGCCCATGTGTAGAAGAAATATATTATGTCCGATTTGCTGACTACCTTGCTATAGACATCGCGAGAAGTAACGACAAAGCAGGAGATCATAAACAAACAAGATACAAACCAACAAACATACCTGATAGGGCTGCAGCTAAGAGCAAAAGTCATAGGGACAGCGGCGCTTCACTGGGTCCATATGACTATCATCAAAATACAGATGAAGATGCGTAGTCAACGGATCCCTAGTCTTAGAACTAGGAGTTTCACAGTGAGATAGACGTCTAAGATAAAGTGCAAGCCAGCAAGCATTCCTACTATAACATAGCCTCAGAGTCCACCAAAAGAAGATTTATAGAATCTAGGGGCACTAAGACTAGTGATAACGGGAACCCCAGACCTGTAACATAAATCCTACACTCGCTAAAAAGGAGGAGTCCAGAAAGTCTATTAGAATCCCTCGGGAACAAATCAGACTTCACAATCACTTAGGCGCTTATAGGCTTAGCAAGGACAAAGCAACTAAAGCCTTAGGGAAA
>NC_029772.3:2576856-2582118 GCF_000817695.3 Arachis duranensis
GGAGAAAGAAAAGAGATCTGTTATTGTCAGCCCTCCATCCTCTACATTAGGCTAAAGCGGCTATCAAGTAATCCTAATAGAATCTGCCCTTGAATTTTCGTGTTTGGTTTGCAACCGGCCAACCGTTGGAATTCCTGTCTTATTGGCCGCTCTTCGCGCTTTGCCATCAACTTCACCCAATTTTGCATTCATTAAGCATAGCATGGATTTTCATAGTGATAATCTTTTTGCTCATTTGCTAAAGGGCACACACAAAATTGTAGTATTTTATTTTACATCGATTATTGCTTATTTGTATACAATATCAATTGGTGGATGCATTCCTCCAATTCCAAACTAGATGAAAGTATGCTCTTAAGTATTAATGTAAAGTTTATTATCAAATGTGTGTGTGATTGATAAAGACACAAATTATATTCTATGAATCCACACAAATGTAAAATGTTACATTATCATAATGCATACTTGAAGGATGAAAACTGAATTTTATATATGCTTATTACTACTATTTCTATTTCATTTTATCCATTCTTTTTTTTAAGTTCTTAAGATAAGGTATTTTGAAAGTCAAAAAAAAAAGGAGAAGGTATTTTTTGTACAATTTGTATATAAATAAGCAAAAGAATGATAGTGACAAAATAAAAGGGATTATAGAAATATTTTTCATGTCTTAGAATCATTGAATAGGAATTATAAGAATATCTTTCATTGAATATTTATAGTTTCACTGAATTTTCAATTAAGTCCCTATATTTTTTTTCTTTTCAATTAGGTCCCTAAGGGTATAAAAGTAATTTTACAATTCACTAACATTTTTTTGACGTTTAACGTTAATAGGGACTAAATTAAAAAAAAATTAACGTATAGGGACCCAATTAAAAGGAAAAAAAGTATAAGGACCTAATTGAAAATTTCGCAAAACTATAGAGTCCAACAGAGTAATTAAACCTTATGTTAACTAATGAACTATGAGTATGGCAATCTGATATTCTCTGGCTCCTTGATTTATTTGCAGGAAAAGTATGGTCCAAAGGAGCAAGTCAAGAATGGTGCACCTGCAAAGCCTAACAAGGATGGCAACAAGCAAAAGCCTGTTGATATCAATGTCGGTTTGTCCGAATGCCCTCCATGGTTTTGTAGGTATATATACACCATTTCAGTACTTTCTAATATTATTGGAGTTGCTCATAGGCGCTTGTTTCACATTATAAAAGTGAAACTTACTGAATATTCTTCCTAGTATTTGTTAAAACTTAAAACACCTTATTCTTTGGTACCAAGATTTTCTAAAATAACTTAACTTGAAAACAGTACATCTATTTCTACAGTTCTACATGTTACTTATTTTAATCAATATTTCCAACTGGCTAACTATTGCACATAATGAAATAATGAATTATAACAATTTGCTTTTCTTTCTCTGCTGGCTATTTGAATTGTTGTATTTTGCTTTGTCATGAATTGTGTAACTCTTTTTCGTTCCTATTCAAGGTTCTGAAAACCGGGCCGGTCATCAAACTATTCTAGTGACTAATTTATTAGTCCAACCGGTCAACTGTGGTTCAACCAAAATAACCGTTTTATAATTAAATAATAAATAAAATATAAATAAACACACTAAGATTAACAAAAATTAACTATATTTAACTAAGATTAACAAAATTTTCAAACATAATTTTAACAAGATCAGCACAATAATTAACGTGCTTTAACAAAAATTAACAGTGTTTCAAACCAATTTTAACAAGTTCAACACATCAAGGTCAATAAAATGAATCTATCTAGTAGGGGCTTAGTTCTATTAAAGATTAAGGCGAAGGAATAAACTCTGGGCCCCGAGGTAAGATATAGTGTGTGCAGCGACTGCCTTCTCCCCGTCCCCCCCTTCGTCGGGGGGTGCTTGTGTGGGGGGTGTGCCACCTGAACCTGAAATCGGGCTTGAAGCTCTCGCCTTACCAACGAGCCGACAGCTGATGGCTGTTGGCCAAAAAACTTGAGCGCCCCTACGCGAGCCTTATTGAAAAGGTCCCTTACTATAGAACAAAGCAAGGGATTGAGCTGCGCAAAAGCCTAAACTCTACATCACCCCTATAGAAAAAAAAAGACACTGAATGAGCACTGTCAACTCTCTAATTGCTTAATAACCTCCTTTCCTTCCCAACACCTTCAAAGTAATCTCTAGCTCATCCCACAATAAGTTATATCAATTAGAAATTATCAACCCACATTCATTTTGTATGCAAAAACAGTTTTAACATGGAAAGCTTCATTGCAAGAATGCAAGAATTCAAGTCGGTGTGCAGGTCCTCGGACAGCAAATCAATACAAACATTCAAGAAAAAGAAAGACAACACAGCAACAACACAACAAAGAATCAAAGGAACATTTAAAAACACAGCAACAACACAACACCTATAAGAACATTTAAAACAAAGCAACAAAGAAAGAAATATCTAAGAATCAACATTGCTGAGAACAATAACTTGAACGTGTATGCTCAAAGAATCAAAGGCTAAGCTTCACTGGGAAAGTGAAGAACACCCAACTGAAGGAAACTTCAATCACAGCTTAAACAAAAATTCACAATCCCTTTAAATTGAAGCAGCAAGCAACTTGAGAACTAAAACAAGGTTAACAAGGTTAAGCAGTGAACTAAATCAGCGTAATTTTAACAAAGATTAACCGAACTAAATCAACTAATTATTGAATGATTCAATCCAAAACAAGAAAACAGTATAATACAGCACAGGAGTAAAGCTAATCAATGATTCAAATTTCAATCTGAGTAGCACTAACAATCCAAAAAAATCAATGTTCTAGGAGAATCTCAAAAAAATCATTGAATCAAAGTTCTGGGCAAAGATCGAACGAAAATTTTTTAAAAAATGAAGTCATTGCCTTCGTGAGTTCGAGGAAGACGCACCAATTGTTGAACGAGGAAGAAGCGCAGAGCCGCAGACGACCGGACGAAGACACAGTGGTGTATAAGCACAACGGACAGCAGCGTTAAGTGAGACCCTTGCGGCGGTGGGGGAGTAACCTAGGGTTTGTGTTTTGGGGGTGGGGGGCTGTACACCTGTATCTGAATGAGGAGGAGGAGAAGTGGGGAACCTGCGCGACGGAGGCTTCCACGTTCGCACGGTGGCTGCGCAATGGAAGAGAAGGTTGCGATGGCTGCGGCGCTATGGAGCCATGGAGGGGAAGTGAGGGAGCAGGCATTGGCTGTTCGAAGTTCCAACGGCGGCGGTAGCAGGCGGGGGCAGGACGGACGACCTGGAGATCGATGAGGGAGCCCTGGACTGAGTGTGAGAGAGGCACTGAGGCAGAGGCGCGTTCTGGATCTAGATTCGGTTCTGGAGTCTAGACAATGGAGTCTGGTCAGGGCTAGTTAGTGTGCAGCACAGTGAAACGACGACGTTTGGTTCCTTATTAAAAAAATCGGCCGGTCACGGTTTGGTACGACCGACCGGTCCCAACCGGTTTTTAAAACATTGGCAAAACCCTTGAAAAAGAAAAATATTTAGTTTGTGAATGGCGGGCGCTTGGTATAGAAAAACGTTGTGCACTAATACTAGGGGTGTTCACGGTGCGGTTTGGTTCAGTTTTTTAGAAAAAAGTCATCCAATCTAATTGTTTTATTAAACTGCGGTCAGTTTGGTTCGGTTTGGTTTGGTTCGGTTTGTTCGGTTTTTCAAATAATATATGTTAGATGTGTTTTGAATTTAGCAACTATGTGCAACTTTTCCCACTTCTTCATGAACATACTTCAATTAAAACAGTATATACAGTATCATTTCACCAAATTTCTATAACACTCAAAAACACAAATCTACTGCTTCCAGCTAGCAGGAAAAGAGTCTTTATTAAGAATATATGCACTTCTCTTTTCTACAGCTTTATACAAGTTCAAAGTTCAAACAAAACTCAACAGTGAGCCAATTGCTAACTCACCAATATGAATCTAACTTCAGCATCTAAATTAGTCTCAATAAATTCTCACCAAAGCTATTTTGCAGTTTTTCATTCAAACAGCATGTGAACTTCTAAGTAACACAGATGGCCAGTAAAAAAGCATATTGATAGTTTATCTATGGAGAAAATTTGAGAACAACAAACCTATTGGCACATAGGTAAGACGCCTTATGTTCTTTTTGCATTTTGAAATCTTAGACATAGGTAAGGAAATTTTGAACATAAAACAAGCCATTTAACTTACAGCACACTCCAAACAGCTTTCTTTCCCAGTGAAAGCCTCTCTTTCATTGTCCTTCTCACATTTTCTGCTTCAAAAATCGGAAGCAAAAACACAACAACAAATACATTGAACATTGAACAATGAACGGTGAACAGCAATCAGAAGCAATTTTAGTAAATCAACAACAAATAAATTAAACAATGAACAATAATCAGAAGCAATTTCAGTAAATCAACAACAAATAAAAATGAGCAACAATCAGCAAATAATATACACTGAAACAGAAATTGAACAACAATGAACAATAATCAACAACAATGAATCAATGATTATTGAACAGAAATTGAATACCTAACTCGGAGGCTCCATATCTGACTTGATTCGGTGGCTGGGTGCTGTCCGCGAGGCCAGAAACGATGCTGTGGGTGGCTGGGTGATGCTGTCTCCGCGAAGCCAAAAACGGTGCTGTGGGTGGTGCTGTCCGCGACGGTGGTGCTGGCTGGTGCTGTCCGCGAGGAGGTGCTGGGAGGAAGGGATCGGCGGCGCTGGGAGGAAGGGATCGGCGGCGCTGGGAGGAAGGGTTCGGCGGCACTGGGAGGTGGTGGGAGGAAGTGGGTTGGCGCGGGCTGGGAGTGGGAGGTGCTGGGAGTGGGTTTCGAGAGTAGAGTGCAGACTGCAGAGTGAGTGTTGCGGCTAGGTTTAGGTCACGTTTGGGTGGGGGTTTGGGAAGGGTTGGTTTTGTTAGGCTTTTGTGAACGGGTTCGGAACGGTTCGGTTAAGGTTTTCAGCGTCAGAACTAAAAATAAAACTGAACTGCAATAAAAATAATAAAATATGATTTTTTCGATTTTTTGGTTTTTGATTTGTTCAATTTTCAGTTTTTTCAATTCGATTGGTCGAATTTGTTCGATTCGGATCTATTTTAAACATCCCTAATTAATAAAATCGATTTTTAGTTTATTAATTTAATCATAAATTATGAATTGAATGGATAGAATCGATTCAACTTAAATAATTATATAAAATTTTATTCTTTTTATAAAAATATTTTTTATTTTATTTTTATA
>NC_029772.3:2582137-2623079 GCF_000817695.3 Arachis duranensis
AAAAATAAATGACTATTATAAAATCTTAGTATCGTAATAAAATTTTAGCACAACCAAAAAACAATAAACAATTTAGTGGTTTTCAATAAAAAAATCTCAATAAATAATAAAATTAAAGTTTCAATAACCAAAAAAAATTCCATAAACAAAAATTTCAACACAGTAAATAATAAAATCAGTTTAACAATAAAATTAGTTTAACAACTATTACAATAAAATGTTTATACTCAATCTTCAATTATGAATAATAAAATAATTTTCATGCAAATAATTTCACTAAACTCTCTTTATAAAGAAATTACAGAGGTTGACTTATCGCAAAAAAAGTGACAAATGGCGAAAAGACTGATGATGGCGATGAAAACTAATCTTGCTGAAGGCGGTGATGGAGACCGTACTGCAAGTTAACGGAGACCGAGCTGGAGCCTGGAGGCAGCGACGAAGATCCAGATGGAGGCTGCACAATTCTTCTTGGGATTCTACCTCTACTTCTCCTCGCGACAAAGACAGCAACGATTCTGTCTCTGGCGCGATGATTTTGCCTCTAATAATTTTCTTCAAGTGTGCGACGACGACATTCTCCCCGGACACACAATGACGATTCTTAGTTGACTCGTGATACTTGCGAGTGAGAGGGAGAAACAGTAAGAGGAGGTAGCGATTAGAGAGGAGGTGCGTGGCGATGAGAGGGGAAGAGGGTGACGGATGGCGGTGAGAAGAGAGGTGAAGAAAATTTGTGAAATTTTGGGATTGAATTTTGAAAGTGAAAATGAGAAGAGTGATGACACAATCACAAAGAAAAAGGTTATGATTTCAAAACTAATATATATCAAGGACATTTTAGTCATTTTCTATATACAAATATATATGGGTACATATGGATAACGACATCTCTCTCCATTCTCGTTTATTTCACAAGTCCCCGTCCCCATAGGGAGAAAATCCTTCCTATATCACTATCCACTCTACCAAAAAAAATTGCCAAGCCTACTCTCTACCTAGCAATTAAAGCATCATATATTAGATAAATACATATACCAACAGCAAAAAAATTATTTCTTAAAAAATATTTCATTCAATTTGTATTTAAAAATTAAAATAAGTTAAATAACAAGTTTCACCTTTTTTAAAAAGAAAATTATTATCATAAAACTATTTTTTTTTGACAACTTATATTATGTGATACAATTCTACGAATTTACAAATATTTTTCTTAAGATCAATAACTCATATGAGTTTTTATAAAGAGTAAAGTATCGTTTTTGTTCCTAACGTAAGGGATAATTTTGAGACTTATTCCAAACATTAAGGACAAAAACGATACTTTACTCTTTTATAAATAAGTTTAAATTACTTGTTTATATCTTTATTATTCCTAGTAGATAACATATATAAAAGATTTTATATTAAAATATATGTTTATAATTTTTATCCAATGAAAATAAAAAATATACATAAGAAAATTTACAACCAATTATGATTTATGTTTCACAAATTTAACCATGTATATACTCACCTCAATCAACTTGCACACTCATAAAATATGCAATTCTTTTAAGTCATGTTTTCTTCACTATTTTAGGCTATCAACACTTACATTGTTAAGAGACTAAGAAAATTTCCAATAACTAAGCAAGCTTTCTAATTACATCTTAAATTTGTTTCACAGTTTTCATTTATTTCGAAGAATGATATATAATAACGTGAAAATCACATACTTTATAGTATCTAATTAAATATGCAAAATAATAACAAATATAGACAAATTCTTTGGTGCATTTTTTAGAAGAAATATGGTGTTATTTTAATGGTCTATCATAAACATTTAATTGTACACTCTTTTTATTATTTATAGTTACAAATTAACAGATAAAAATATATTATTTAAAAAAATACAATTTATTTTTTGTTACTTTTTTATTAGGTTTTCTAATTGAAATCACGTAATTAGGACCGTTAATGTTATAAAAAGTTAAAATCAAATACTGGACTTGTTAATTTTTTTTCTTACACTAGAGAGGATTCGTTCACGGCACAACGGTACCCTCCATTCTTTAATCCACATCACTTACCATTCTTCACAAACTTCCATTAAATATTAATATCATCGTGCACTACTTACAGTTGCACCCGTTATATCTATCTCCATTATTATAGAGAGTAAGTTATGTGTAAATAATCACAAACTCTCGCTCCCACCGATCCACATCATAATCTCTTTCTTATTATTTATTTAATCTATAATGTTAGGAAACATAAAAAAAAAACAGTCAGAACTTATTTTATTTAATATTTATTAATTATCGCAATAATTAATAAAGGCTAAATAAGGTAAGTTATGGATATTTTTGGCTTATTTTCTTTTGTTACCAAACATCTCTATTATCTAATAACAGTCATGCTACACATCTATGTAATTTTGTATCTAAGTCCATTCAAGTTGTCCTAACACAAAAAAAACTAATACTATTAAATGAAACGTGAAATACAAGCGCCCAACACACACGAAACGACCGCTCTTACCCAACGCTTTTTCTCTTCTTCTTCTATTCTCTCCCGCGCTTCTTCTTCTTCTTCTTCTTACGCTCGTTTACGTACGAACCGTCTTCTTCTTCTTCGCGTTCCTCCTCCTCCTCCTCATTCTCCTCCTTCTTTTTCGCGTTCCTTCTTCTTCACGTATTTTCTCCTTATCGTCATTCTTTTGTTGTTGTTGCTGTTGTATTTTTTGTCTTTTCCTCATTCTCTCTGGTGAAAAAGCAATAGAAGGTGAGGAGGAAGAGTTTTGAAGTGTGCAGAACAGAAATGAACCGAACATGTCATTATGATGAAACAATTGTATAGTACTGAGTGAACGAAACATAATACAATATATAAAATCAAATTCAAACAGCTTTTTGCATAATGAACCGAACCACGTACTCATGGTGGAACAATTGTATAGTACTGACTGAACGAAATATAATACATTATATAAAATCAAATTCAAACAACTTTCTGCATAATGAACCGAACACAGTACTCATGGTGAAACAATTGTATAGTAGTGAGTAAACGAAACGTAACCCATTATATAAATTCAAATTCAAACAGCTTTCTGCATAATGAACCAAAAACGTCATTATGGTGAAACAATTCTATTGTACTGAGTGAACAAAACATAATCCATTATATAAAATCAAATTCAAACAGTTTTCTGTATGATGAACTGAAACAGTACTGACGGTGAAACAATTGTGTAGTACTCAGTGAACGAAACATAATCCATTATACAAAATCAAATTCGAAACACCTCTGTCTACAATTTAGATATTATCAATTCAATTCATATTCATATTCATATTCAGAACACCTCCGTCCATTCAATTCAATTCAAATAAAATTAGCAATTGCATTCCATTGTATTCGATTCAAAATTGAATAATCCAAATCTCATCAAATTGATTCGTTTCGAAAGAATAATCCAAATTGCTCTCATTCAACTAATTTGAAGTTGATTCATTCATTGCTTCAATTCAGAAGTCCAGATCGAAGAAGAAAATGAAGAAGAAGAAGAACGATGAAGCTTATTACGTTGAAGTCAATCCAGATCCATAACGAAGAACGCGAGTAGAGAAGAAGAAGAACAAGAAAGAAAATACGAGCAGAGGAGAACGACGAAGCCTATAACACGAGGAAGAAGAAGAAGAAGAAGAAGAAGAAGAAGAAGAAGAAGAAGAAGAAGAAGAAGAAGAAGAAGAAGAAGAAGAAGATACGTTAGGCTGCAACAGATGATTTACGCTGAGCAAAGGTCATAGAAGGTTTACGTTATATGTAATGCGTGAATCACAAACGATTTGGAGATTGGAGGAGGCGTCTATAGCAAAAAAGAATTGGATAACATCCATGTATTTTTTACATGGATGTGGAGCATTATTGATTTAATAATTATCTGCATGGATACATGTTCCTTAAGCATTGACATGTATTCATGGCTAGCCCTTGGTCATCAAACTCCATTCCTCTACCTATGTAACAAGTTAGCCAAAAGAGGCCACATAATCACATTATTTGCGCACAAAACAGCACCATCCAAGTTAGTCCATTTCAATCTTTATCCAAATCTCATCAAATTCGTCGCCGTCGCGGTTCCCCACGTGGACAACCTTCCACCGAACGCAGAAACCACTTCAGACGTTCCATACCCTCTGCACCCACTCATCATGACAGCAATGGACTTAACCCAAGGCTACATAGAAAGTGTAAGTATAATACCCACATTTAATTGGCTCTAGGATCACTCACTCATATAAATGACGTTATCATATTTTTCATCTCTTAAACTCACTAACACTCATAATAATAAGGAGAGAATTTTTCGAAACAAACACTAAGTATTTTGGTTCATAGAGAGATCGATAACAACATACATATGAAGCTTTTATATAAGCAATGCTTCCTACTAAAATAATAGTTTATGAATTACAACTCAATTTTGTAATGATCACTATTTTATGAGTTGGCTTCATGAATCTTCTTTCAGCTTGTATTCATGTAGTTTTCATAATCTTCTAATTTGCTTGACTTCCAATTTCAATTCAATTTGATTTTGAAATTCTTCAATGTTGTAGAATTTGTAGTTGTACTACTCTCTTGAATGTTCTTCAAAAATTTCAAGCTTCCAACATCTTCTAGTAAATAGATGATTATTGTTTTCAACTCAAACTTTGTTTCTTCAATTCTTTAACCATGTTTCATGAAAATTCTAATCCATGCAAGTTGATAGATAGCACAAGAAGTTTGTAGAATCTTGGTGATGAACCATGAACTTGTAACCACTTTGAATTCAAATTGAATTTTGCCTTTGACTTTTCTAAACATTTGTTACTTGCATACCACTTGATTTAATTTTCTAACATTGCCTCCCTTAAATCAAGCTGTAGAGTTTATCATTCCAAGCATCCTTTTCAATTTGTAAAATGACTCGGTCTTCAGCGGTTTTGTAAAGATATCTACAACTTGATCTTCAGTGGGACAGTACTCAATAAAAACTTCTTTCTCATTTACCAATTCTCTAATTTTATGAACTCGAATATCAATATGCTTTGTTCTTCCATGAAATACTGGATTTTTGCAAAGTGCAATAGCTGACTTGTTATCACAAAATATTGTTGTTGGAGTACTTTGTTTCTCATTCAATTCATCAAGAATTCTTCTTAGCCAAACTGCTTGCGTTGCACAATTTGCTGCTGCTATATATTCTGCTTCTGCTGTAGAGAGTGCTACTACTGGTTACTTCTTTGATGACCATGAAATTGCACCAGAATCAAGATAAAATACAAATACTGAAGGACTTTTTCTTGTTTCTATATCTCCAGCCTAATCACTGTCAGTGTAACCGACAAGATTCACTTCATTAGTATTTTCATAATAAATACTATCATTTAAAGTACCTTTGATATATCGAAGAATCCTTTTTGCCGCTTGCAAATGGTTGGTACAAGGTTCCTCCATGAATCTGCTAAGTAAACTAACCCCAAACACAACATCTGGTCTAGTCGAAGTCAAGTACCTTAGACTTCCAATCAAGCTTTTGTAGTATGTGGGATTTACTACTCTTCCTTTATCTTCTCTTAGTAACTTGAACTTTTCTTCGACTGGAGTAGGAACTGGCTTTGAATGTTCCATTTGAAATTTCTTCAAAATATCATTTACATATTTCTTTTGAGAAATGAAAATACCATTATCTCTTTGAACCACTTCAATGCCAAGAAAGTAAGATATCAAGCCCATAACTGTCATTTCAAAGTGCTTTATCATAGCCTCCCTGAATTTTGCAATTATCTTCAAATTGTTCCCAATAAAGATCAAACCATCAACATAAATATACACGATCAAGATATCTCCAGGTTCAACGAACTTGATATAAAGAGTATGCTCAAACGGACATCTTCTGAAACCATTCTCAATGAAATAAGAATCAATCTTTTTGTACTATGCTCTTGGTGCTTGCTTTAACCCGTACAAAGCTTTCTTCAATTTGTAAGCTTTATCTTCTTTTCCAATAACTCCATATCCTATAGGTTGCTCAACATATACTTCTTCTTCTAAAGTGCCATTTAGAAATGCAGACTTAACATCCATTTGGTGTATCTTCCACTTATTTTGAGACGAGAGTGGAATAATCATACGAATAGTGTCTAATCTAGCAACAGGAGCAAATACTTCAAAACAATCGATACTTGGCTTTTGTTTGTATCCCTTAGCAACTAATCTTGCTTTAAAACGATCAACTTCACCACTGGGTTTGTACTTAGTCTTGTAAACTCACTTTACTCCAATCGACTTCTTATCTGCTGGTAAATCTGTCAGATCCCATGTGTCATTCTTTCCAATGGCATGAATCTCCTCATCCATTGCTTTCTTCCAATTGTTATCTTTAGAGGCTTCTTCAAAGTTCAACGGCTCACAATCTGAAAATAGAGCAAAATTTATGATTTCTTCATCGGACAGATCGTTGTCATTGCCTACTTCATAATCTGCTAATCTAGCAGGTAGTCTCCGCTCTCTTTGAGATCTTCTAGATAATTCTGGTTGTTTGGTTGTGTCAGGTTGCCTTTCTTCTACTTTATCACATGTATTTGGAATTATAGTCAGCTACTTTTCTGTCTTTGTGTTCTAGTCCCACTTGTCTTTCTCGTCAAACGTCACATCTCTGCTGATGATCACTTTCTTTGATTCTGGATTATACAACTTGTATGCTTTTGAGTCTGTGCAATAGCCGATAAAGATACACTTCTCGCCTTTGTCATCTAACTTCTTCCTTAATTGATCTGGTACGTGGGCATAAGCTATACACCCAAAGACTCTGAAATGATGAATGGAAGGCCCTATTCTTTCTTTCAGCAACTCTATTTTGTTGAGGAGTATATCTAGTTGTTAGTTGGTGTTGAATTCTGTGTTGTTTAAAGTAGTCTGAACATGCAAGATATTTTGTTCCTCTGTCTGTTCTGAGAATTTCGATTTTATAGCCACTTTGTTTTTCGACAAACGCCTTGAATGTCTTAAAGACATCACATGCTTCTGATTTCTGCTTTAGAAAGTATACCCATGTATATCTACTAAGAGCATCAATAAAAGTGATAAAGTACTTGCTACCACCGTTGCTTGAAATTTTTACAGAACAGAGATCTGAATGTACAATTTCAAGTAATCTTCTAGCTCTCTATGACTTTTCTGTAGGAAATGGATCTCTGTACTTTTTTCCCAGTTGACAAATCTCACAAACACAATTGGGAATATGAATCCGTGGTAGACCAGAAATAAGTCCTTTTCTTGACAGGTAGTTTAGGCCAGAAAAATGAAAATGCCCAAACCACATATGCCACAACCAGTTATCATCAAGTATCACAGAACTCATGCAAGAGGGATACATATTGAATTTTTAATGGAAATATTCTGTTTGAAGTCATCTTTGCTTTATCTATGAACCTTCCGTTGTTGTTAAACACAGTGCAACATCTATGATAAGTTATCATCTTATATCCCTTTTCAGATAATTGCCCCATACTCAGTAAATTGTAATCAAGCTCAGGAGCATAGAAAACATCAGAAATATAACTCAGAGAACCATCCTTCAATCTATTTGGTATGTGCCATTTTCCTTCAATAGGGATCTTTGTACTATTACTGAACTTTAATAATAGTTTAACTGAATCATCTAATGAAGAAAATAACTCCTTTCTACCAGACATACGATTACTACAAGCATTATCCAAGTACTATATATTTTCATCTCCAGCACATGAATTACTTGTAAAAAATGAAGTTTGAGTACCCGGATTATCATCAGTATTTTGATGCTGATTTTCTGCAACGTGTGCTGGATTGTTATTCACCATTTTGAAATTGCAATCTGCTGCTTTGTGTCCAGACTTTCTACAATGAAAGCAGTTGAAATTGGTTCTTTCTTGATTAAAATTGCCTTAACCTCTTCCTCGGTTGACAGGCCTGAAATTCGTTCCACCTCTTCCTTGATTAGGTGGTGAAAAATTATTGTAACTTCCTTGGTTGTAATTGCCATGACCTCTACCTCTGAAACTTTCTCTACCTCTACTTTGAAAATTAAAACCACGACCTCGTCCTTCTTGTGTATGACTTGATGCTGCAACATTGTTTAAATTCACTCAGCTTTTCAGGGCTTCCTCGGTTGATTTTTCTGATTTCTCCAGTATTCTACTGATGTTGCTTTCCATGGTTCCTTGCAACTCTGCAATCGTCATGGTATCCATATCGTGGGACTCTAGTATCGTAGTCACCACATGGTCATACTTCATCGGCATGGTGCGAAGAATTTTTTCCACCACTTTGCTATCGGGCATATCTTCTCCATAGACTCTCATTTTATTGACAAGATCTGTAACACGAGTAAAATATTGCTCAACAGTTTCTGAGCTAGACATCTCGTACCTTCCATATTCTCTTCTCAAAGACTGTAACTTTGCTTTCTGAGCTTTATCTACGCCTTTGTATGACAGCTTCAACGTGTTCTATGCTTTCTTTGCACTTTTGGCATTTGCTATTTTGCCAAACACCGTATAATGTACTCCTTGATGAATTTGAGATAGCGCTAATTGATCTCTCCTTTGTTGGGCAGCATCTGCTCCTTCTTCCAAACCCGGTTCAATAAAATTCCGCAGGTTCTGGGCCTTTAAATGGGTAGACATCAAAGTCTCCCAATAACTATAATCAAGTTTCCCATCTAACTTGGGACTGGACCACACAATATTAAAAGTGTTTGCCATATCGACTCTTTGAATAAACAACTATATGAGAACTCTTTCACAACTCACAAACTCTCAAACACCAAGCGCTGGGTTAACCAACTCTGATACCAAAATGTAAGTATAATACCCACACTTAATTGGCCCTAGGATCACTCACTCATATAAATGACGCTATCATATTTTTCATCTCTCAAGCTCACTAACACTCATAATAATAAGGAGAGAATTTTTTGAAACAAATACTAAGTATTTTGGTTCATCGAGAGATCGATAACAACATACATATGAAGCTTTTACATAGACAATGCTTCCTACTAAAATAATAATTTATGAATCACAACTCAATTTTGTAATGACCACTATTTTATGAGTTGGCTTCATGAATCTTCTTTCAACTTGTATTCATGTAGTTTCCATAATTGTCTAATTTGCTTGACTTCCAATTTCAATTCAATTTGATTTTGAATTTCTTCAATGTTGTAGAATATTGTAGCTGTACTACTCTCTTGAATATTCTTCAAAAATCTTCAAGCTTCCAACATCTTCTAGTAAATAGATGATTATTGTTTTCAACTCAAACTTTATTTCTTCAATTCTTTAACCATATTTCATGAAAATTCTAATCCATGCAAGTTGATAAATAGCACAAGAAGTTTGTAAAATCTTGGTGATGAACCATGAACTTGTAACCACTTTGAATTCAAATTGAATTTCACCTTTGACTTTTCTAAACTTTTGTTACTTGCATACCACTTGATTTAATTTTCTAACAGAAACTTATCTTTGCCAGCTTAAAGCTGATCTTGTTTTCTATGATTTCACTCATTGGATGCCATCATTGGCAAGGCGTTTAAGACTCAAGGCCATTGACTTTTGTATTGTCAGTTCTGCCATGATAGGGTACAGTGTTGTACCTTCAAGATTCTAAAAAGGGGACGACCAAACAATGAATGATCTCATGAAACCTCCTCTAAGGTACCCTGATTTATCTATCACATTTCACGTCCATGAGGCACGAGCGTACGCTAACAAGCAGAAACATGTGTTTGGGAGCAATGTTCTTTTCTATGATTGTATGTTCATTTAATTTCCATGAGTGAAGCCGATGCAATAGCGTTCAGAACTTGCAGCGGAATTGAAAGGCCTCACCTTGATTTTGTAGAGGAACAGTTCAAGAAGCTTGTGCTTCCTACAGGACCAGTGATACTAGAGAAACCAAACTCTGCATTGGATGAGAAATGGGCTTCTTGGCTTGGAGAATTCAAACAAGGCTCAATGGTTTATTGTTGTCTTGGAAGTGAGTGCAGGTTGAGGCCAAACCTGTTTCAAGAATTGTTGTTGGGTCTTGAACTAATTGGCATGCCTTTTCTTGTAGCTTTGAAACCCCCAATTGGGTTTGATTCAGTTGGAGACGCGCTACCAGAAGGGTTCAAAGAGAGGGTTAAAGGAAGAGGGATTGTGTATGGAGGGTGGATCCAGCATCAATTACACATTGCGGGTCAGGTTCTTTGTCAGAGGCATTGCTCAATGAGTGCCAGTTGGTGTTGCTTCCAAATGTTGGTGACCAGTTTCTGAATGCAAGACTGATGAGTAAGAATTTGCAAGTTGGTGTGGAAGTGGAGAAAGGGGAAGACGATGGATTGTACACTAAGGAAAGTGTGTGCAAAGCAGTTAGTATTGTAATGGATGATGAGAATGAGACAAGCAGAATAGTCAAAAGTAACCATGATAAGATTAAGGAGGTGTTGCTTAATAAAGATTAAGTCTACTTATATTGATGCTTTCTGTAAGAAGCTTCAAGAGATACTTTGAAGGTTTTTTCATCTTTCTTATTTTAATATGTATTTTGAGGTTCTAATGTGTTGTATTGTGAATGTGTGCTATAATGTAGGTGTAATATTGAGAATTTGATGTACACCAGATTAGTATCTGATTATCGTTTTATCTTAAATTTCTTCTAGCTTCTATTACTTTCTCTAATGATAATTACTTGAGTTAAATTACACACTTTTCTTCTTAACTTTTTATCATTACTGATACTCATTTAAGGAAAAATCATAATTAACAGTGAAGCTACTACCAAAGTTGATTCCGGTAGTATGTGCTCATTTTTTTCTTTAGCAAGTCTTGGGTTCAAAATTATACTCTTGAACAAAATTGACTTTTGTAAATGATATCCATATTTTGCAGTGAATCCAATATTTATCCAATATTTTATAGTAAAGTTGAAGCTAGTAAAATATACACCAATTAATTTACAGCTAATACTTAAATCAATATAAAGAACAACGAGAATGGAGGAAATCACAAACAGACTAAGAAGGTGAATGAATTTAATTTTCAACTTGTTGTATGATCCAAGTAATGTTAGAAGCAAGTGAACTCATAGTTTTTATCTTGACTCAGAAAGCTGGTACAGAATCGTAGTTTGTAAAATTCTGAGATAGAACATAAACAATACTCATAAATTATAAAGAAATATAAAAAACAATTATAGCTTCATTTTATGCCATTCCACAATCACTCAAACTTATTAAACCACTTTTCTACCTTAGCCCATGACAACAATAAAGACGTCTCACGGCCCACAAATTCAGCCCAACAAAATACACAAATTTAATTGTAATTTTAGTCTTTATCTTTATCTTATCTTTATCTTTATCTTATCTTTATTGTTGTCATGGGTTAAGGTGGAAGAGTAGTTTAATAAAACTAAAATTTGAAGAATTCAAGGAGATTAGAACAGAGCATAACATAGTAAATTAGAAAAATAACATAGTTGAATGCCTGAATCATATGTTAATATTATGTGCTATAGCAGAGCAGATTCAAAACTTAACAAAGCAGATTAAAAGATAAGAAAGCAAATTCAAAGCAGATTTAAGCATGACAAACAAAGCAGTGAAAGCACAAGCACAAGAGAACAGATAGTAGAGGGAGAAGAGAGGAGACTTAATTATCTTTGTTTAAATGCATGGGGTTAATATGTTTTGTTTTTAACCCTTCATCACTTTGTTTAAATCATCTGAGGATGGAACAACAGCACTTAATTATCTTTCCAATCTTGTGTTTGTGAATCCGTGAGACTCATTTAGTCATAGTCACTTGTGCAAATTAATTAGATTTCAAAGCAAGGAAATAACAAAGATCAATTAGTGAGTGAGTGACGATAAGAATGAAACCACCAATTAATTTGCCCATACATTATAATATAACATGATCAGTACAATTTTTTTCCTCAACTATACATAACAATATATTAAGAAGAACAATATCACTATAACAATGAGGCATATCTGTATTCTAACTTCATATTAATTTATAAATTTCGCTAAAGATAATACAGTATGCTTTGTCTTTATAGTACTTGTTTAGATGTCATTAAGTTGATAAATTTTTTTTTATTTTTTAGCGTATTTGGTAAATTTTCTAGTAATAAAAATAAAAACACTAAAAAAATAAAAAACATCTTTTTAAAAAGCTATAATTTATATTTTTTTAAAAGATCTTTTTTTCTTAAAAAAGATATTTTTCACATAATAAATAAGCAAAAAGTACTTTTATATTGTTATGCCCAAACATACTGTTATGCAGATTTTTAGCAAATCGTGGTTGGTTCGATATCTAATATCTGGGTACGAAATCTACTCTCTTTTTGTGAGTACCGATTTTTAAACGTGCACCAAAGATTTCGTTCTTGGATGAAAAGATAAAGAAAAACTTGAAAAGTAAAAAGAATTTAAACAACTTGAAATAAAAAACACAAGAAGTAAAGTAAATGACCTTTAAAATTAAAGAAAAGCAATAAAATATCTTCAACAGGGTCGAAGAACTTTGAATTCAAATACAATGCAGAAATGTTAAAAGAAGAAAAGAAAAGGTTTGCCAAAGGAAAGTAAATTGCAGAAAAAGTAATAAATTGCAAGAAACTTAAAAGAAATGTAAAGACATAGAAGGAATCTTACAGAAAATAAAACTCTTTGCAAACTCAGAAAGTCTCTAAGAATGTGAGTGTGCGAGAGTGTTTTCTGAAACCGAATTCTAACATTTGTTCCTTCCAAACTTTATCTATTTATAGATTTTTTTCAACCAATCAAATTTCATTATATGCTCCATATGTGAGAAATCTGAGTGTAACCATTCCCGCCACTTAATGATGGATAATCGTCTTCAACTAACTTGATTATTAACCCTATTATTACTTCAATTGCTTAATCTGTTTCGACAAGCTTCATCGATCAAACCTATTTTGCTTATCGATAACCCTCCTTCGATGAACCCTAAACCCACTGATAGGATCCAAACAAGTAAAAAGTAACACCTTCGATTTTGACTAACTAAATTAATGACTTTATCTTTTCGACTAACTCAAGTACATCACGTCCTTTGAGGTCGATTCTCTTTCTTTCGATCTATACACTTTACCGATCTACCAAAATATTCAACCAACAATTTGCCCCCTTAAATCGACAACTTCCAACTAATCAAAAATAAAAAGTTAGTCGATTCGAAAAAGTTTAAATCTAAAAAATGTTTGAAGCCCATAACTGACACCAACTTGGGAAATCGCTACACTCATCATATCCATTACATGCACGTCCCATGATGCACACTTCCCATTGATTCTGGACGTTCAACTTCCTACTAGCTTTATCTTTTCAGCCTCCCTCTATAAATATCCCATTTCATTAATCTTTTAAACTTTTTCTAGAAACTTCTTCATAACGCTTTCCTTTCTGTCACAACACCGTTATACCCCCCTTTATAAACCTCATAAATTTCCTATATTGCTCTTGCAAGCAAAAAACCTCTTTCTTTTCTCAAAATTTTTGCACTGCTATGAGGATTCAACTTCGTTAACTCTTCTTCTCCAAGGTATTTTCATTCATTATATATGTTTATGTATATATATATTTTACCAGAAAGTACTCTTCTCTTTTGCTTCACTCATATTATTACTGTGATTTTCTAGAATCGCCATGGCCACAAGTAGCAACTCTTCTCCTTTCAATAAAAGAAAAAAAAACACTGGAAGAAACTCCATATGCGAACCTTCAAATTTTAGCTCAAGACCACGATGTTATCATTGAAGACCCAGTTGATGCTGCTAATGCACAAAAAATTCTCTTTCCGTTTGCCGTTAACAACCAAATGCATTGTTTCTTGAGCCCTCTACTTTCTCCATCTAAAATTAATAAAGTTCTTTTTTCCCTTTTTCTTCTTGATCAAGAACTATTGATAAAAAGAGACATGTATATGGCTCCCTTTGATGACCATACCAAGGGATTTCAAAATAACCCAAAAACTTCATCCAAAAGTATTAATTACCTGGCCTGGTTCAAAAGAATCAAACAAAAGAAAAAGGATTTCTGGGCTTGGCGTGGTATATATGATCGGCTTCAATTGTCTCAATACCAACTCACCACCCACCATTGAATGATTGGAGCCATTCTGTACTTTTAGAGTCAATCGACTAACAATCTGCATTTACCATGTAGGATGGTTGGTTCGACTCTATTCGATGTGGCAGCTATCACAAGACTACCTCCTTCAAGGATCAATATTTCCCCCGACATGTAACTCATCTTATAAAGAATTCATTAAAAAAACAACATGGGACAAGGTGACAATCCCATTTATGATGATAAACATGTAGCTTTTTATGCTTTTGCCTGAATGTCGTTGTCTTCTGCTCATGTAGTGTACTACTTTGATCCATGAAAGTTCATTAGTTTTGTGCCTTTTCAAATTACTCTTAAGCAATTTATACGATGAGCTCGGCTACATGGTCACAAAGTCTCCGCAATCGAACTCCTCTTAGTGTAGGAGGACCACTTTGGCTCCTCCAATTGTGGTTGAATTCAATTTTTGAAAAATTTATGGAAGTTGATGGCATCTGACTCTCAGCTTTGAAACCAACCTTTCCTGGTCCCAAAGTTGGAGATCTTTTCTGGGCATTTTTCACCAAATTCTACCATGCAACTTCTTTTCAGAATGAAGATCTCAACTTTGCACCTTTTGTTGATTGCAAATGTGGTCCAACATGGTTTCAAGCTTCGAGGATCTCCAAGACTAATGAAAAAGTACGATGCATAGCTGGAAAAAACTGGAGTAATTACACAACCATCCAAGTCTTTACTACTGGCATCCCCATGTACAAAGAAGATCAATATCAAGTTCCTCTACTTGCTCCTCATTTTGTGGCTCGACAAATGGGATTCTCTTAAGCTTTACCAGCTTCTTTTGGTTCAAAATTGTAAAGCCAACTTGGCCAGAAAATTTACAATTTCATGTCACTTATAACTCAAGAACTAAAGCATAACAAGGGTCCTCGATCTAAATATGAAGCAGTTGATTTTATTCCTAGTCATTATGTGACAAAATCCTTCCTTGCTTCGTGGCAAAAAATACTATTCACAGTACAACCGCAGTCTTGAAGAAACCCTCCAAGGTATGCTAAGAGTTTGCCCGACCATGGGTGAAAAACCTGCCAGTATAGCCATCTCAAAACGAAAAGCAGAGTCTTCGAAAGCTCCAAGAAAGAAATTGAAAGCTTCAAATGCTTCTTCTACAGCCTCAAGTTTAGCAGAGGTATCACAACAAATCTAAATACTTCCACACACTTTATACATATTAAATACTAATGTTATTTAAATAAATACTTCTCTTTTTAGGCCAAACAACAACACACAAAAAAGTCTGTCAATTCTCCATCGAAATATTCAGGTACCAGGAATTCTCCACCATACACTAAAGATTTCGAAACTGATCCTGAAGGCATCTCCTCTAGCTTTTACAATATAGCGGATTCTAAAGCTACCAAGGTATTTACGCTTCCTTTTTGTGTTTTAAAAGTAATTACTAAAATAGTTTCACCCTTATTAAAAGAATTTATAGGTAGGAGGCAATACCTTCTCCAAAAAAAAAAATTGAAACTGGACCTACCATCCATCAACTATCCTTTACATCTTCAAGTACCAATTCAACTTCAACACCAATGCTGAAAAAGAAAGGACAACAAATGATGATCTCAATTTTTTGTAAATTGAGAACATCGTTAATCCACCACCAACTAAATATGACATCATTATGATTACTTCAGCCAACAAAGCCGAGCTCACACTCTTTGCACAAGATCCAATTTCTCATTTGCTTCAAACTGGGATTGCAGAAATCAATAACCAAAGAGAAGAACCAATCGATCTCAATCAAGATGATGATATCCTAAGTGAACTTCTTGGGGCCATCTCAAAAATCTTCAAAAGCAAAGAGACTGGGTTATCAAGTTTTGAAAAGAAATCGATTCATCTGGATCAAAGCCCACAAATTTCTAATCCCCTTGAAAACACAAAGAATCAAGGTTTGACAAAAACTTCCGTCAATCCTGATATATTTGGGCTTCTTCAAAAACTAAAAATACTGCTTTCTAATCCCGTCGAAGCATGGTTCTCGCAAGATGGTCTAGATGCTGCACTTAACCAAATTTTAAGCTCTAATATTTTTACCCAGAATCCCTCTGATCATGCAAACCACTTGTGTCTTTCATCGATAATACCAAAAAGCTTTTTTCATGTCAGGATAAACTTGAATTCCATAAAAAAAAGAATAAAAGAAATCAAAGATCAAAGCATCAAAGTTGAAGTCCCCTTAGTTGACAAGAAAAGGTATCAACTTATGAAGCCACTTGACTATGGCTTCTGTTGAATTGGATCAGCTAATTAAGAGAGAAGACGAACTCAAAAAAGAACTTACTAAAATTAGACACAACAAATCTCTTCTTCAAAATCCTCTTGAAAAGCTCCGAAGTAGGAAAATATTGCTCGACAAAGAAGTCCTTTCTTTATCAAAAGAAAAGAGAGATATGGACAATCAAACTTCACAACATCATGCTATAGAAAATGAGCAACTTTAAGAGCTTCAATTACTTGCACAAGATCGTACAAAGATAACAGAGCAACCGGACCAACTCTTATAACTCTATGAAGATTGAAGGCTTGGCATGCCAAGTTTTTTGTAACTAAACAATTTCTTTTGAATTCATAATACTTTGAATTTGCCTTTAGACTTTTAGCTTCGATCTTAATTACTATCTTCAAAACATCGATACTATTTAATTTTCCATTTATCAATTTGATTTCAATTCCAGTATCAATATGCATTTCTTGAATACAAGTTGATTACTTGAAAAGGCCCTCCCAATTAGGGGACCACTTTCCATAAACTCTTGATTTCTTATCAATTAGCAAAATAACTTTTAACACTAATTCACCGATGCCAAAAACTTTTTCTTGTACTCGTCGATTATAGATACGAGCTATATTCTCTTTTTGATGAATAAGATTATCAAGTGCTAAAATGTTCTCATTATCTAAGTTATTTAATTTATCAAACATTGCATTCTAGTAATCTTTAACTAGCAATTCATCTTGTCTCATAACTTTTATGGTATTAAGATTGATTTCTAAAGGTAAAATTACAACATGGCCATAAACTAATTTATAAGGAGATGTATTTATTGAATCTCTTGGTGAATTTCGATAAGCCTATAACACTTGACTTAATGTTTCATGCCAAGTACGAGGTCTTTGACCAATTTGCTTCTTAATCAAATTAATTAAAATTTTATTTGCAGTCTCAACTTGACCATTTGCTTGCGCATAATATGGGTCGAAGTTACCATAATTATACTCCTCGATGCTGCAAAATTCTTAATACATTGTCCAGTAAACATAATACCTTGATCAGTACTTATGAGAAAATCCAAATCGATGGATTATATGTTCCTCTATGAAATCGATAATTTCATTTTGGCCAACATCTATTAAAGAAAAAGCCTCAACCCATTTTATAAAATAATCAATCACCACTAAGATAAACTTGTGATTTTTAGACGATGGAGGATGAATCATTCCAATTAAATCCAAAGTCCAACCTCTAAATGACCAAGGTTTTATAATTGAATGTAATTCAGAAGCAAGAATTTGTTGTATTATACCATGCTTCTGACATCCTTGACATGCTTTAGCACACTTAATGCAATCTTTGACCATTAACGGCCAATACACTCGATCACGTCGAAGTACCCATTTCATTCTCTCACCAGCTTGATGAGCACCGTATACACTTATGGACTAGAGCAATTATTTTTTTAGACTAACTCAAACACCTCATAAGACTTCCTTCAATGCGTTTTTTATACAATTCATCACCTATCACCACAAAATTCATTGATTTTAATTTGATCTTTCAATAAACTTGAATATTAGGACCCTTTGAATATTCTGCAATTGGTTTTCTCCAATCATCATCATCCCACTCGTCGATGACCAAGATTTTCCTTTCTTCGATAGGCACAAGAATTTGTTGGATTTCTACCAACTTTCCTAAAGTTTCAGGAAGGACCTTGTACTTCAATGCAATTTAAGCCAACTCATTAGCAATTCATTTCAAATTCTTGGAATATGAACCAATGATACTTTTTGAAAAGATACTAATAACTCACATGCTGTCGACAAATATTTTTGTAATTTTTCATTATTACACTTGAATTCTTTCGACTGCTGTTTTAAAACCAATTGAGAGTCTCCTAAAATTTGGACATCCGATGTCCCCTTGTCGATTAAAATTTCCAATCCTAATATCAAAGCCTCATATTTAGCTATATTATTCAAACATGGATACTTTAATTCAAACAAAAATTCCGATGGAATCCCCTTTGGGGATATGATTAAAATGCCGACACCAGCACCATCTTTGTGTTTCGACCCATCAAAATATAACTTCCAGGGTTTGACTACGATATGAACGATATTTGCCCCCTGGTCATTGAGATTATTCGGTCGATCAACCAGAAAATCTGCAATGACTTGACCTTTAACAGCCTTGGCTGGGACATATTGTAAATCAAACTCCATCAAGGCAAGCATCCATTTTTCTAATCGACCTCTTAATATTGGATAAGATAACATATATTTTACCAAATCAGTTTGTGCAATTACTTTTATGATTTTCGCAACCATGTAACACTTTAACTTTGTACACGCATAATAAAGAGAAAGGCATAACTTCTCAATAGGAGATTATCTTGTCTTAATATCAGACAACACTCAACTTAGATAATACATTGCTCTTTCTCATCCCTCTTTATCATCTTGAGCCAACATACACCCAATTGTATTTGTCAAAGCTGCAACGTACAATTTCAAAGGCTCGAAAGGACGGACTGTTGCCATTACTGGTACTTTCGACAAGTAATTCTTGACCAAATGAAATGGTTTTTGATGTTCATTCATCCACACATATTAGGACTCATCTTTAAGATTAACTAAAGGTGAGAAAACATGGGTTCAACCAGACAATTTAGAAATAAATCATTGTAAGCAAGGATGGCAAAACTCCCTGGAGCATGGGGATCCCTGTGGGACTTCCCCTAAATGGGGACCCGAAGATAGGGAATTTTCTCCGCATGGATGGGAACGGGGCCAACATTTCTCCGAGACAGACGTGGGGACCCAAGCGGGGATTCCCGTTAGAGTATTTTGATAACCTTTTGTCACATTTAACCTATGAATTAGCATGGTTTTGTTATCTCTCCCATATTTATGCTTAAGTGTAAAAACATGCTTTTTAAGCCTTATTTTGATGAATTCTAATTTCTCCTTGATTCCATAAGATGCCTTGATGTGTTTGCTAGTAATTCCAGGATTGAAATAGGATAGGCATGGATCAAAGGAAGCAAGGAAGGAAGCATACAAGTGGAGAGAAGCATAAAAAGTCAAAGAAGCAGAGTCAGCCAAGCACGCGCACGCGCACAAGGCGCTCGCGCGCACATTGCAGAATCGGCCAGGGACGCGCACGCGTACCGTGCGCGCACGCGTCGATGACCGCACATGACTTCATTAATGCAACACGTGCCTTGCGATTTGAGAGGGTTTCTGAACCCATTTTTGGCGCCAATTGCTAGGAGAAAGGAATAAAAGGATGAAGGATTAAGGGGAAGGCAATTTGATTGATAATTAGAAGTTGCTAATTGATTTGAATGCCTCTAAAGCTAGTCTTTCCTTTAGGAGTTGATTAGAACTTGAGGAATCAAATTAATTCATCCACTTGACTTTCCTCCATGGTTAGAGGTTAACTAAGTGGGAGCAATGAACAATTCTCATCACAATTGAGGAGGATAACTAGGATAGGACTTCTAATTTTCATACCTTGCCAAGAGCCTTTTATAGTTGTTAGTTTATTTTCATTGCCATTTACTTTTCATGCTTCTTATAAAAACCCCAAAATAACTCACAACCAATAACAAGACACTTTATTGTAATTCCTAGGGAGAACGACCCGAGGTTTAAATACTTCGGTTTATAGATTTTAGGGGTTTGTACTTGTGACAAACAAATTTTTGTATGAAAGGATTATTGTTTGGTTTAGAAACTATACTTTACAACGAGATTTCATTAGTGAAATTCTAAACCGTCAAAAATCTAATCATCAGTCCCGTCTCCGCTAATCCTTCGAATTATTAAATTTACTTAAATACCCTTAATAATTTATTTCTAATATAAATTTTTTAGTCATTTTACATACCATATATATATTGAAAAATCTAACCCTAGTTTCAAAAGTGTCTTCCCTTCTCTCCATAACACTAACACTGTGTCGTCCCACTCCCCAGTCACCCCAGAAGGCCAAAACTCGCAAATCCCAATCTCCTATAGCGTCAGAACCTTATACCTAGCCACTCCTACTCAGTGCTCATCGTGTCCTCACCCCCTCGTCGCCTTATTGTCTCTGATCGCGGCATTGTTTCCCCTTTTCAACACTGCATGACTATGTCTTTGTATGTTGTAATAATATTTTTTTTTTATTTTTCATTAGAACTTTCATATAAATGATCAATACAGGAAGATTGGGAATAGGACCCCACAGAAAATAGGGATGGGGGACAATATTCCCCTACAGTGGGGATTGGGGCGAGGACAAAGAGCAAATCTAGGGGGCGAGAACGGGGAGCGAGAAGGTTTTCCCCACCCCTGCCCTGCCCCGTGAAGGTTTTCCCCACCCCGCCCTGCCCCGTTGCCATCCCTAGTCGTAAGAAGTTAGCTTTTCCTAGAAACGATTGAACTTCTTTTTTCGACATAGGGCATGGCAACTCTAAAATTACTTTAGCTTTATTCTAATCAATAGCAATTCTTTTCTTTTGTACCACAAATCCTAAAATATTTTCTACCGAAACCCCAAATGCACATTTCAAAGAATTCATCTTTAAACCTTTCTGTCGCATCGTTTTAATTGCTTGGCTTAAATAATCAAGATGTTGGTCCATCAGATTCGACTTTACCATCACATCGTCGATATATGTTTCCAAAATTTTATATGCTTTTTGACATTATTTTTATATAGTTTTTAGTATGTTTTATTTAGTTTTTATTAAGTTTTTATAGGTTTTAGTGTTAAATTCACATTTTTGGATCCTACTATGAGTTTTTGTATTTTTGTACAATTTCAGGTTTTTTTCTGGCTGAAATTGAGGAGTTGGAGCAGAAGTCTGATTCAGAGACAGAGAAAGCACTGCAGATGCTGTCCGGATCTGACCTCCTTGCATTCGGAAGAGATTTTCTGGAGCAACAGAAGTCCAAATGGAGCGCTCTTAACGGCTATGGAAATTTGACTTCCAGAGCTTTCCAGCAATATATAATAGTCCGTATTTTGCTTCGGATTAGAAGGCCCAAAACTGGCGTCTAACGCTAGCTGCGCCCAAAGAGCAGAGCCCAGCGTCCAAACACCCAGAGACCTTATAGCACGTGGATCTTTTAATCTCTTTAATTTTGAGATTGATTTCAAGAGCAAAACATCGAGGTGCTTGTTTTACTAGTCACGAGAATGGCTTCAATGCCAATCGATGTTCCACTAAAGAACAAAAGAGACCAGGCATTTCATCAGAATCCTAAGCAAAACAATCTTTGTACTCAATCAAGAGACTAATCAAATTCGCTCGAAATTGCTCGTTAATGTGTTTGCAAATATAAGTAGGTCTGAAATCTCAATCAGATCCTAAATTAATTTCTTCAAGTGGATCTTGAGATTCAAAACCCTTTTTGATATGATCATCATTAACTGTAGTTTTTTTAAAACCCAAAGATTTCAGATCATAAATACAATCGAAAGAAAGATCAACTGAATCATATGAAGAAAAACAAACTTTATTATCAACCGAATCGGGAATCGAGTTACTTACAAAGCAAGCTTGGGATACATCGACGCAAGATTGGTCAACAACATTAGTCCTAAGAATGGAAATACATGAAGAATCTGAACTACAACCAAATTTGATTTTAGAAATCGAAACTATACTAGGAATTGAAAATGTTGAATTGAAATCCATATCTCATTCAACTTCATTATCTTATCTTTCGAAATTTTTAATTAAAAATTCAGATTTCAATTTTAAATTTTTATCTTATCATATCTTAGTTTCAAAATTCAAAAATCAAATCTTTTCAAAATTAAAAATCTCATCTTTTTCAAAAATCTTATCTTTTTCTTATCTTTTTCAAAATTTAAAAATCTTATCTTATCTTTTTCAAATTTCAAATTTTAAAAATCAAATCTTTTTCAAAATCAAATTTCAAAATCTTATCTTTTTAAAATCTTTTTTAAATCTTTATAATTTCTTATCTTATCTTTTCTAACTACAAATTTTAAAATTCAATCTTTTTCAAATCTTTTTAGTTTCTTATCTTATCTTTTTTCTAATTTCAAATTTTAATTTCAAATCTTTTCTGATCTTATTTCTTTTTTTTATTTTAAATTCAAATCTTTTCTTAATTAATATCTTATCTTCTCTCTCTTCTTTTTCAAAACTTCCTAACTAACTCTCTTCTCTCTTAATTTTTGAAAACTTCTTCTTCTTCTCTCTCTTTTATTTTTAAAAATATAACATTTAAATTTTAAATCTTTTTAAATTAATTAACTTAATTTTAAAAAATAATTAATAAATAAAATAAAAACAAAAATATAGCAGAACCAAATGCAACAAACACAATTATTACAAACAGAGAAATCATAAATAGGATTCAAATATAGCAGATAATTAAGTAGCACTTAGTTATGCAATCACTTAGGCAATCCAAACAAGACATATAGATGCATATGATGCATGCCTGTCCTAGTGGCTGATGAGTCTCATCTGTCAGTTATAAAGCCAACCCGACAAGTCCTGGTAGCTAACCATTGGGCCGTCCCTCTATCGTGCATCCCTAACTCAAGTAATTCTCAATCATAAACATAATCATAATCATACAACACTCACACTGGTGTTTATCCACGGGGGCGAGCTCATCCAGAACTTTCACAGTATCCGGCCATACTTACTACATAGGGCCAGTAGAGTATCGAGTCTCAACCTGGAGCACATGGTGGCTAGCCACTGCTTTCACACAGGGAAACTTGTATCTCAGATAGTCATTTAATATTCATTCATAACATTCCATAATCATTCATTATGACCATATCATCGCCTAGACATCACATAATTGCACATTTTATACATCACTCATCATAACCCAGGGCAAGTGGGGCGAAACCACAACCCTTGCGTCCACCCGGGGAGCCTCATTGAAAACTCTGAGATTTATTGTATCCTTCTCTTTTTTTTATTGCCTGGGGACAAGCAATATTTTACGTTTGGTGTTATGATGAGCAAATATTTTATATGCTTTTTGGCATCATTTTCATATAGTTTTCATTATGTTTTGTTTAAGTTTTATTATATTTTCATAGATTTTAGTGTAAAATTCACATTTTTGGATTCTACTTTGAGCTTGTGCATTTTATGATGATTTCAAGTAAATGTTGGCTGAAATTGGAGAGGTTTGGAAAAGTCAAAGTCAGAGACAGAGAAAGGACTGCAGATGTTGTCAAGATCTGACCTCCGTACACTCGAAGAAAAATTTTGGAGCTACAGATATCCAAATGGCGCGCTCTCAGCGACATTAGAAAGCTAACATCCAGGGCTTTCCTGCAATATATAATAGTCCATACTTTGCTCTGGAAATGAAGGCTCAAAGCTGGCGTTCAACGCCAGCTCTTCACCCCATTCCTGGCATTGGACACCCAAAAGGGAGCAGCTGGCGTCCAACGCCCAAAAGGGAGTCCAAACCTAGCGTTTAACGCCCAAGAAGGACCCTAGGATGTGGAGACACCCTTAGCTTAGCCCAAACACTCACCAAGTGGGCCCCAGAAGTGGATTTTCGCACTACAAGACCATTCTATCATATTTTTGTACTTCCTAGTTATTAGATTAGTATATATAGGAGAAGATCAACCATGTTTAGGATCTTCTACCTTATGCCATATTTTCATTTACATTACTTTCTGTAAGCTATGAGTCACTAACCTCCTAAGTTAAGGTTAGCAGCTCTGCTAACTTTTATGGATTAATAATATCATTGTTCTATTTCAATCATGTCTTGATTCTATTCTAATATGTATCTTCGTTCTTCAACCTTATGAATGGGATGACTGGTGACAATCATCCTTATTCTACATGGGTTCTTGCAAGTCCATGACGGGATAGTATTGAACCACAAGCTTGATTATACATCTCTTAGACGACTAATCCACGGCTTTGTTGGGTACTTGGAGACAACTATGCAGTCGAGGTGCGGGGCGATTAGGACCTGTGTGGTATAGGCTAGAACCAAGAAGCAGCATTCCCTGATCCAGAAGATCCGACCTTGTCTGTGGTGTTTTGAGTAGGATCACCAAGGAAATGGACTACAGGAGCTTCACCCCCGTTCAGATTGGATGACCGCTGACCCGACATTTGATCTGAAGCAGAGGAGGCTAATGACCACTGACCTGGCGTTAGTCATCTACAGCCTGCCATGGAATGAATCATCAGAAGTTGGAGTAGACAGTAAGAAAAGTTGATCCAAAAGGAAGAAGCATCTTCGAAGCCTCAACCATTCTCTCATCACTGCTTTCGCATCTATCTAGTAACGTTTTATTTATTTAATTCTATTTTATGTGTTTTCTACAAAAATAATCATCTTTTCTATCCGTCTGACTAAGATCTACAAGCTAGCCACAGCTTGTTCAAACCAACAATCTCCGTGGGATCAACCATCACTCACCTGAGGTATTACTTGGACAACGTGGTGCACTTGCCGGTCTATCTGTGTGAATATTGCGGAGTCAATTTCGTGCACCACCTAATCACCGTCTTCTAAACTTATAACAGAAATTCATCAATTTAATTTACTAACTCACCTCTAATAGTCTTAGGATCTAATTACTAGATAGAAATCTTAAACATTAATTAAAGAAATTTAGAAAGCTAGAGAATCCTTGAAAAAGTGAAGAAAACCATTTTTCAGCAAAACAAGGGTTTCAGGTTTGAAAATTTCTGCACCAAGAAAGCACGCTATCCTGTTCTTAGAAAATTCACCAAAAATCATATTTTCACTTGATGAATCTGAAATTTTCCAGAAATAAATTGGACTTATAGAGTTTTAAATCACATCAAGTCCCATAAAAAATTTATTTTTCTGGAAAGAGTTATACTAATTACAAGTTTGCTTTCAAAAACTAGTTTTGCTGTCAACACAACTAAGAGCTCTATTTTTAAAACAAGCACAACTTCTACAAAATTTATTAAAATCTGAAATTTTTATATAAACAAGAAAATAGGTTCAGTTTCAATTTCATTTTGGTTCCACTCAAAAATGTACTCAGGATTGGGAGATATAAGCTTAGAAAGTTGCTGGTTTGATTATGCAGTAGCAGAAAATCAGCATTGAAGAAACAAACTTCAAAAACTCATATCTCCTAATCTAACTGTTAAAAGTTAACCAAATTTTGTAAGATTGATTACACATCACAAAGAGTCAATAAAAACTAATCCCATTGAATTGTGATGGTTAGATCATTCTCAAAAAGCTTTCAAAGTTGCTGCCAGAAAATCTGTTTATGTAGAATTTTGCAAAACTCAATTTTTTTTGGACTAAACCAAACCTCAATATAACAATTCTCACTTTTAAATCATTCCACTCACATACCAAAACTATCTTGTGCATTTAATTTCATAATTCCCATCATAAAGTCTCATTCACCACATCAATTCACATACACATAACAACAACTAACATTTTACAACTACAACTCTCACTCACCACATCAATTCACATGCACAAAACAACATTCAACATTTCACAACCACATGAGCCATGCTCAATCAATCCTTTACCTCAATCATCAATTTCTCATCATAAATTGTCTAATTTCTCATCATCTATCAATAGCAACATCATCAATCATCGACATATCAATAATTACCCATTATTAACATCATAATTTGTCGAATTATCACAATCATCATAATAATCAATATTCATACTCCACCGTATACAACTTCTTTAACCTTCATCAAAATCATCATCAACCATAATATTTACATGCAATTAATCACACAACCACATCATTCAATCTTATCTTAAAGCCACTATCCTAAGTGTCACGAAATATTACATATTACATAAAAAAAATTGAAACTATACTTTGGTCCATTTCCAATATGTACAAAAACCACCAATTGATCACAACCAAGCTCAATCAGGCCACCAACTAAATTCCACTTGCTCCCAATATCACAATTATCAAGCTATACACAATTAATTCATAAAGATCAATACCTAGAATTTCCAAATACACAAATGACAAAGGTATAAAGCTTTCTTACCTTACTCATTGTGAATTGGGATAAAATTCAACAATAACCCACAACTAGATCACACATAAACAACCAAAATCACAAAATTTTCTCAAAATCAAAACCCAAAATCACAGAATTACATAGGGCAAAAAATTGGAGTGTGAGATTTGAGTTCTTATCAACTTTGTTTAGCTAGAAATGAAGAGTCTGACGCAAAATTCGTGTGGCCGCAAATGGCTCATCAATCGGAGTTCCGGATCAAAAGTTATGGAGTTTTGAAGGAGGAAATGAATAGTGACATGGAGCTCTCTCCCCCCCTTCTAATTTCAGTGTGCCCTCACCCTCTTTGGTGAGTGAATGAGCTGAAATGCTCATTTAATGTGTGTTTATAAGTTGGGTTTGGCCCAACTTAGACCCGATTCAACTCGTTAGTGTTTTTTGTCCGTTTGGCCTAACTTTAGACAGAACCTTTAGAATTAGTGCCCGATTTGCAACTCTAATCTATTTTTATCTTTCAAATTAATAATTGAATTTCCTAAATTTATTTACTCATAATTATATTTGTTTTCTTACTCACAGTGCCAGTCCAATTAAATCGGTACGCGTTTTTACGTATCTTTCAGTTGAAAAGTACTTTCTCCCGCTCGAAAAAATTCACTGAATCCAAATTTTATCTTTATATTTTCTAATTAATATCTCTAAATTTTGAACCTAATCCAGGCACCTAAATCATATTTTTATTTTATTTTAATTAAATGATTAATTATATCTCGGTTCTTATAGAGGGCTTCTAATTCATAGTTCCTCTCATCCTCCTTATTCTCATATATGCTATGATGCCTATAAAATTTCTCACAATACTCCCTATCAGTCACAGGAACACAAGAAAGGACAGTGGTGTCTACTTAAACTCGAAGACTAGGGGGGACTTTGGTTGACATACTCGTAAGAATAGTACGAGTCTACGAGACATAAAGGCTACACCTACAAATGGAAAAGAAAAGAAAATCGTTACTATAAGAGGTCGAACCTCGTACACAGCAGGTCGAGTAAATCAACCAAACCAAAAGAAAGCTGCTCTTTCCAAATTTTTTTCTACAGTGCAGCCAAATAGTGCCTCTCTTATGCACCATCGCTGCATTAAAGCAACATCATTAGGGGCAGTACAATACATAAATAAAAAGGTAACAGCCACAATAATAAAGAGAAGTCTTGTAGGATCTTTCATCATTAAACTTTCTTAAACATTTCAAGCATCAAACTCGCAAGAAAGTAAAAAAGCAAACCTTTTTCAACAAAACGAAAAAAGGACAATGATAGTGGAGATAAAACCTCAATAAAAACAACTAGCAGTCCCATGTAAACAGAAATGAGAGTTCACGAAAAAGATAAAACGAAAACCAACCTCGAAGAAAATTGTGAAAAAAGGGAGAGCACATCTAAACAGCAAAAACACGGACGATCCTTTTCACGCCGGCAAAAGCAAAATTCTTCGAAAGACCAAGATAAAAAAATCTTAGAAGAAACAACCAGTAGTCCCAGGCAAACAAAAATGAGAAATCACAAAAAAGAGAAAACGAAAACCAACCTCTAAGAAGATAAAGAAAATTCGTAACATTAAGAAAATACTATCACCGAATTATAATCATCGACCAAGAGTCCAAAATTTGTTATGTTATTTTATGAGTTAATAGTCAAAACCGTCCCTGAAAGATACCCCGATCTCCATATTCATCCCTGAAAGATAAAGTTAATCAAAATCGTCCTCGAAAGATGACGGACATGACCACGTTCGTCCTTCCGTCATCTCCTTCGCTGATGTGGCTAACATTCGATGACGTGTTTCGTTAACTACCCACGTGGACGACGCCTACGTGTACGCTATTGTTGCTGACAAGGTAAATATGTGAAAACAATTCAAATTAATCCCTTGGATGATGAACCCTAATCCTAAATTCGATGATAAATAAGTCACGGTCAACAATCATATGGCCATATAGTTGGGTAGAACTTGGAATTGTTGGGTCGCCGGGAGGATGGAGACGGGAAATGGAGGTTGTAGTGGTGGTGTGTCGTTTCCGTCGTACGACAGCAATGGTTCCAGCGCTTCAATGCGAATGAGTAGGAAGACTCATGAGGGATCATGTTTCTGCGGGTTGAAGGCTGTGATAAAAAAATCTGGGATAGCAGAGAACCCAGATAGATTATTCCATGCATTTCCAAGGTACCGGGTGAGTGGTGTTGAAAAAGTTCAAGGTTTTCCATCTTGTTATGTGTTATTGGGTGTTTTTTCATTGTTTTCTTCTCTGATTTATCAATTTGCAAAAGGACAGTCACTGTAATTACTTTAAGTGGATTGATGATGATGACTATCAAGCAGTGGTTGAAGGTGATGCAAAGAAAGATTCTAGAACTGATTTGCAAGTTGAAAGTGACTATGATGAATGGAGGGTGAAGGTGGCATGGAGATTGGGTAGTTTAAAAGATTAAGTTAGATCTTTGAAACTGTTAATAATTTTTATGTTTGTGATAGTTATAATTAATGTGATTCTTTGTTGTTTGATATGTATTTCCAAGTAAACACAATTCTGTTGAAATGTAATGGTGTATTGAGTGTGATGGATTGAATGAGAATAGATGTTTGATTAGTGTTGTTTAAGATTAACTCCGAACTCTCAATTACTGGCATTGTGGAATATTGCAAATTAATTACTATCACTGTTGGTATAAGATTAAACCATAAACAGAGTAAGTAATCAAAGTAAGTAGTTATAACATTGTGCTGCCATTGAAGGCTAATTGTCACATTGTCTTAAAGATAAGTACCATGGTGCATGCTTTTTGCCAATGATATCGTCCTTATGGAAGAGTCAAGAGAAGACCTAAATAAGAAGTTAGAGTTGTGGAGAGAAGCTCTAGAAGTGTATGGTCTGCACATAAGCCGTAGCAAGACGGAATATATGGAATGTAAGTTCAATCCGAGAAGGGAAAACCCTAATATAGAGGTGAAGATTGGAGAAAACATCCTACCAAAAGTTAAAAGTTTTAAGTATCTTGGGTGCATCATACAGGATAATGGAGAGATTAAACAGGATGTAAATCATAGGATCCAAGCAGGTTGGTCAAAATGACGGAGTGCATCTGGTTTTATATGCGACAAAAAAGTGTCTTTAAAACTTAAAGATAAATTCTATCACACCGCTATAAGACCGGCTATGCTTTATGGTGCGGAGTGTTGGGCGGCTAAAGGGGAGCACGAACATAAGCTGAGTGTGGCAGAGATGAAGATGTTGAGATGGATGAATGGTCATACGCGATTGGATAAAATAAGGAACGAAGATATAAGGGAGAGAGTTGGAGTAGCACTCATTGTGGAAAAGATGGTTGAATCGTGTCTCAAGTGGTTTGGAAATGTGAGAAAAAGACCGATAGAACATCCAGTCAGGAGGGTGGATGAGATGGAAGATGGACAAGGGGCGAAAGGCAGAGGAAGACCTAAGAAGACCATCCATGAGGTGGTCAAACGAGATCTACATGTAAACGGTCTTTCTGTAGACATTATACATGACAGAGCACAATGGCGTCGTTTGATTCATGTAGCCGACCCCACTTAGTGGGACAAAGCTTTGTTGTTGTTGTTGTTGTTGTTGTTTGTCTTAAAGATAAGTACCACAACAAATTTATAAAGTATCCAATCTTAAAAATGAAGGCTACACCAAAAGAGAATGGTACATACAACTTTCAAATTTCACATAACCACAATATTTAATATGGTACTTCATTTGTCCTGTACAAAAAAAAAAAAAAAAAACCAAAGCAGCCCCATACATTGCTTTCTAATCAAAGTAGTTTATCATTCTTTCTTGGGTTCTTAAAGCCTGGAATAGGCACAAAAATCATAAAGTTGGCCAGCTTCTTAGCAGTTGTAGAACTTGTCTCTTTGATGGTCTTAGTTGAGATAGCCACTGGTGTAGCTGCAGTAAGTTTAGGGGAGAATCTAGCTCTTACTTTCGCTTTAATCACCTGTAATTTAAGTGGCGTAGCTACAACTTCATCCTGCAAAATTAACCATTAGCCAAATTATATATCAACTTGATAGCTTGCCATAATGCCATAAACACTAACTTTTTTCCTATTCCCAAACCATACCGCATAATGATCATCAGACAGACAATGCAGAAATTATAATCTTTAGTTAAATGCTAAATGATCCTCAAGCAACATGTCTAGTTGTTTATCCCGTTTCATAGTTGTTTGATTCCATTATAAATATTATATTACACAAGTAAAAAAAAATAAATAGACCATGACTAAATTTGCACTGAACTTAAGGATACATATCATGGCCTAATAAAAATATATATAGACACTGTTTTGGCAGGTAATGTTGCTTACCACAATTTTTTTATAGAAAACTGTACAAGACTGAATCCAAGAGATTATCTAAAAGATATTAGAATTTATTATATTGAATAAGCTGTCCATCGTAGATCATGACTCGTCTAAATTGACCATTTCATTTCTCTCACCAATTTCATTAGTACTAAGGTCAAATAGAATCTTTCAGTTCTTATAACCGAAATATTCCATAATCTTTGTAAAAGTTCCTGGTAATCTTCAATTCAAGAGTTAAATGTCCTATAGTCCATAGATTTTACAGGGACTCTAAACTACAAATAAATAGTAAATATAAACACACAAAAGAGACCATGATTCAGTTTGAATCTAATACAAACTTCCATAGCAGGATTTAAGACAACAAACTGAAGGAATTGTAATTGTTATTGACGTTATAAAATAAAATTCACAATCACAATAGGGTAACAGAGCACCTGTATCTTGCGACGCCAATCTTTGATACCCTCTTTGACCATGGTCACCCCAACGATGACCCAGAGAGGAACGATTGCGCTGACAGCAGTGTATGGAGCAAGCTTTGTCATTGCCAAGACACCAATGACCAAGAAATAGAAATTAGCAACCCTCATAAACTGCTCAAAGAGTGACTTTGTCATGTTCATATATCATGTTTTCATCAACCGAGTTTTTAAACATTCCACCATGGTGAAACACAAAAATCATGAGAGGACCCTCCATCTACAATAACATTGACGAAAATTTCATTAACAAACATAGAAAAACATACCAAAACATACCCTAAACCCAAAACAAACACGTAACAAACGAATAGAACCATCACTAAAATGAAACACCCCTACCTAAAAAATCATCACAAAGCCAATAAAAGCAAAACATTCTGACCCACTCATATCATATAAGAACAGTCATACAAATCGTTAGTTACCCCAAACCCTACCCATACTCAGAGGAACACATGAGTCACGCCACTAGGAAGACATCAAGCCACATAATAACTCAAAAAACAAGAAAAAGATTTCATCTTTATCTCTAATCGTCGCAATGGCTTCCTCCACTATCGATGTTGCTCCAGGAGATGATCAGGAGATGATCAGCTCTGTATTCAGTACCGATACCTCTTCTGTTTTAATTGTCTTCCAATACTGACGAAGGTTGATGGCATGGTTTAAATGTTGGGTCAAAAGCTTAGGGCATAACTTGAGGGAGACCATATGTTTTGGAGCGAAATAGAGAGAAATAGTTGTTAACAGAGGGAGTAATGCTTTGCAACGTTTTGAATCAATCCTAAATGGCGTCATTTTGATAGTATGTCATGCAAACAGTTAACGAAATATATCACCCAACATGTAATTATGTTTGTTATTTTTCAGAAACGATTTTTATTAACTTTATCTTTCGAAGACGAATATAGAAATTGAGATATCTTTCCAAAACGATTTTGATTATTAACTCGTTATTTTATTGAAAACTTTTCCATTTCCTTTATTTTAATCTGTATGTTAAAAGATTTAATTGAATAATATTAAATTAGATTTAAAGTTGAATGTGTTCAAATTAAGTTTGATTTGATACGATTGAGTTAAATTGTATAGAATTTTATCATAATTGTGATTTTTATATTTTTAAAAATTTAATATCTACAGAGATGGGACGAGAACAAGAGGCATTTTCCTAATCAGGAATAGATGACGGAAAGGGATCCCCACCCCTATAAATATCCATGTTTTTCCCCCACTTGACCCGCCCTTCTTTAAGAAGTATAAAACCCCACCCCGATAACTATTCGAATCTAACAAACAAGATTAATTTTTAAAATTTATACAACTATGATCACGTCTGAACATAAACTAAAAACACAAGAAACATACAATGTCAAACAAGATAAAAAAGAAAGAAATAAAAACCAATGTCTAGTCACTAAACAAATTTAACACAATTAATCTTGGTCGCTTTCTAACTCCCCATCATCATTGATAGTTTGGAGGTCAAGATTGAAACCTGAAAATCAAGAGTACAATAGCAATTAACAAATTAATTTGCATTCCTTCCTTCTTCATAGGCATGAGTGCCACCAACAAGAAGCACCCTCAAACATAATGGAATATTGGAACCAAGTGCAAAAATATACAGATCAGTAAAACCAATAAGCGAAGATGAGCAGACCTATCATTAAATTTAAGCACATTTTCAATAAAATTGGATAGCATTAATTTTGTTGAATATACATTTATTTGTTGCTAGATTCTGACAATTTTATGGTGAGTATATTCATTAGTTAAAATATTAAAAAATAATGGCCATACAAGGTGTAATTTTTCTTTCAGGATTTGGGAGTTTTCAATTTTAGGATACTGTGCAAATATTCTTCTTTAATTTCAACGTCTTAAACAAAGAATTTCTTACAATTATTGGTCTTCATCTCCAACAGCAAACCTGTCCAGTGTCCAGAGATAAAGAAGTAAATATCAAAGCTCAATGAACACGGTCAAGAAGTTTAAAGAGAGAAAGATGGGCATACTCACATATAAAGATTTACATAATCACCAAGGTTAAAATTACCCTTGGATTCAATCTTGGCAGAAAAAGTTTTGAGTTGGAGCTTGACTCTGGCATAAGAAACAACCCCAGAACCAGTGTTAGTAGATGGCTCTCCCTCGAAAACATTTCCAGGTTCCATGAACATATCAATCAAACTTTCATCACTAGTGTTGTGGCAACAAAAAATATACATTACTTCTGCGGTCTTGTCCAAACCATCCACCTCCACCGTTTCCACAACATTCATGTTAGATAAATCATAAATATGCCACATTGGAGCGAAGTCAACAATCAGAAGATAATGACTGCATCCCAAACGAACAAGTTTCCTTGGACAATATTCAGGAACTGGCGGAAAATTCCAATCAAGGTATTCCCAATTGTTAGCCTTGACGTCATATGACATGAGCCCTTCATCACCACAAGAATACAATACAATGTGGGTCTTCTTGTGAGGCTTGGTGCTGTCCTCCCACAGAAAGTAAGAGTCAGGGTTCCTGCAATATGACAAGAGAGCACTTTCGGGCACTTCCCTTGTTTCCCATAGACCTGATTTTAGGCTGTAAATATCAACCCAGCAATTTGCAGTTCCAGTACCCCCAAAGATGTACAATTTGCCATCATAGGGGACTACTAAGGGTCTATATCGGCAGCAGAACATGCTTCCACAAAACTTCCAACTCCAATTAGAACCCTCATACTTGAGGCACCACATCCTTGAGGGGTGCTGATCATCCCAATTCAAACACAATTCTGGGTCAATAATATTCAGGTCACTACCACCAGCAAAGAAGAAGCTGTGACCGACAGAACAAACTCCTTGCATATATGGTAATGGATAATCGACCAATAGACCATCTCTAAGAGGCCATTTGGCAGTTACATGACCTCCATCTTCAAGATCAACAGTGCCATTCTTAATAAAGTTGGCCTCAGTTATAGTTAACATCCTTCGCGTGATGGCTGGCCCAACATGATCTCTTTTAAGATTTATATTTTCCACAAACAGGTATAAGCGCTGCGTCATGGATAGCTTTGGATCAGAAGAACCAACATCCTGGAATTAGGGAAACAATCATATTATCTACGACAGAATCAAATCACCATAAGTTTACAGCAATTAACTATTAAATAGAAAGCTTTGCAGTGTGTTGATGATAAATTGAAACGTCATACTTATCCAGTTAAGTTTATAAGGATAAGAGGATGCAGAAACCGACCTCAGGATCATATTCCCCGCACATGGCATCAGCAGCACCTCCCGAAACAGCACCTTGCAAAACCCCAACAACACTTCCCCACCAGCTGTCAAAATCCCCGTTCAATTCAGCAGTGTCCCCCAAATCCCTAATATGATTGGCAGCCTTAGCCATCAAATTCGTGTCATCTCCAGAAGCCCCTTTGCCGGCGACAAACGCACTGAAACCGTAAGCATTCACAACTAACGATCCAAACTTATAGCCCTTCGCGTAATTGACGATCCGACCGGCGAACATCATTGCTCCGACAGAACGGTTGTCAGTGGAGATGAAATCTTGTCCGAGATTCCAAACTTCCGAAGTTGAAGCAACGAGGACGACAAGGTTCTCCTTGGGTAGGGCTTCGGGCACGTAATCCCTGGCATCTACGAGCTCCGTAACGACGCTGAACGACTCGAACAAATCGCAGAGGCACGAAGCTAGGGCTTTTGAGGTTCCGATTTGGGAAACAAATAGAATCTTGGCAGTTGGATTGCTTTTAGGTTTTTCATGATGGAGTCTTATGAGGTTCTTTTTGTGGGAGTAGAGGCGCATGAGGCGCATGAGGCGAGGCTTGCAGATTAATAACAAGGTTGTGGCAGTGGCCGAGACCACGGTCACGGTGGACAAGAGCAAGGGTACAGAAATATCTGCTTCTAACGACGACAACAACGAAAGTATTGCCATATTTCTTTTCTGCTTCAGAGGGTTTCCACCACCCCTCCTCTGTTTTTTCGCGTTGCTGAAGAGAGTCGGTGTGTGTTCGTTGATGGCAAAACCGAGGCGGTGGAGTGAGAAAAAAGAATAAGTATGACACCAGAGCGTTTCCCCACCCCTCCTCTTCATTATAACATTTTTAGATTAAACTACCATTTTTATTAAAAAATATTTAAAATATTGATAAATTTATTAAGAAAAAACTAATTTTATAGTCATAAATAATAGATTTTCGTTGACAAAATTATCCTAAATTTTTAAATGATCATTTAATTATTATATTAATTATCAAAAAATTCTTTTTTTATTAATATTAAGAATTTTTTAAAAAATCAATTCTATATCTTTTATTTAGTATTTAATTTATTTTTTATAATAATTTTTAAATAATTTTAATATTTTAAATTATGACTTTTTAATAAGCACAAACACTGCAATTATATTTGGTAAATTAGCTTTTAAAACTTAAAAAAATTATAATAAACATATTTATAACGAAGAATAGTTTATTCTTTAAAATTTTATATAATATTTTAAAATAAAATAATGTTAAAATAAAAAATTCATAATAAACATAAATATAATAAATAAATTCTTTTATTTTTTAACTTTAAAATTTTATATAAGTATCATAAAAATTTATTTTATCCTAAACATCATTACTAAAAATATTAAATTACCTAAATTACTATAATCTAATTTTTTCCACCAATCAAACTTAATGCTATATTATTTCGAACCATCTCCATAGTTCCAAGAAACTCATCTCCAACTTTTTCAACTCCATTTTCAGCTTATAATTTGGACTAATGCTCATGCAAAAAAAATTTTATGATTGGTTTTCATCAACCTCTTCCCGTTTCAAAGAACAGAAAAAAACAAACAAACATAATAGATCTACTGAAAAAATACAAAATTAACGCAAAAAAATAATATAAATAGATAGAAGTTCATACCTAATATGTGATAGAGATGTATTTGTGTTGAAATTTGTGAAGATTAGGTTGAAAAATAAAAAATATATGAAGATTGTGTTAGATTTTATGAAGGTTAGGAAGAGAAGTTAGAAATATATGAAGATTTTAATGGCAATATAATAGCGGGAAATATGTGCGGGAAAATGAAAAAAATTTGGTAAGCATAAGCCAGCTTTGAAAAGCTCCCTCCTAGGTGCTTTCAAAAGCACCCCTAACTTTTAAAAGCTGCAAGCACAAGCACTTGAGCTTTTTAATTTACCAAACGCAAAATGACGTGCTTGTGCTTTTTAAAAGCACAAGCACCTGTTGAAAAAGCTTTACCAAACCCAGCCTTAATATGAACACACGAAACCAGTAAAATTTTTCAGTCACCATAAAATAGATTATATCACTGAGATGAACATGGTGGATTAAATAAAAAAATAAGCATAGAGGAAAAAGATTACATAGAGCATCGACAATATCAGTAGCGAGTCTTTCTGGCAACGACGATGTCCCTTCCTCTCCACCCTATACTATGATGGAAATTGAGAAAAAAGACAATGTTTTATCCTAATATCATTAAACAAGGATAATGTTGAAATATTATAAATATAATGGGGTATTTTGGAAAAAAGAGTAAATACCCTTTCCGTCTCCTGTCCTTTTTAAAATTTGACTACCTGCCCCCTAACATTTATAAAATATCATATCAGCCCCTGTACATCTATTCCGTGAGACCAATAAGTCCTTCCGTTGGTTTCTCCGTTCAGAGTCGTCGGAAAAAGTTGAGGTGTAACGTGCAGCCTGTGACGTGGCATTGGATCATCAAACGTGAATTGCTCTGTAGGCATGTGGACAAATAAGCCCCTGCAGACTCAGCAAAGCGACGTCGTTTTGCTTGGCATCATTTTGCTCGTTTGGGGTGAAATCCCATTCTCCCCCTTGTGCACACCCCAATCACCATACATCACCCTCGTTCTCTCCTCAAAATTCCGAAGAAACCCTAAGAGACCGAAACGTCTCCCTCCAAGCAGGCTGACAGAGACTTCCAACAGGGAGGTGTTGACGGTGCTGCAGACGGAGGAACTGACGGCGCTACTAAGGTTAGTGTCGCTATCTGATCTTGAAGTTTCGTTAGCTTGTGTTGCTCCATTTTTTTTACTGAACTTGGTTATTGTTAATGATGATTTGGATTAGTGATCACCCCATGCATGTTCTAAAATGTTAAAATGAGGCGTGATGGAAGTTGTTAATTAATTTCTAATTATTGCACATTATTGTTCTAATAGATATCATATGAAATAGTCCCTATTTTTCATCATAGGGGTTGGTTTGAACGGGATGAAGACGGAAGTGTTGAGACATTTCCTCTGTTAGACATAGATTATGTTAATTTCAAGGATTTGGAGGAAATGTTCAAGGGTTTAGGGTATACAAGTTACAAACAGATGTATTGGTATGATGGCAATGTCCTTGATTTAGAGTCTGGGTTGCATATTCTCAAAGGGGATAAGGAAATCAATGAAATGTGTGATAAAAAGATGGAGAATGTGGAGTCGGATTTGCTGGTTATTTACTTTGAGCATGATGTTAGTCAACCAGTATATGGGCCTGATGTTGTTGAGGTAGATTCACCTTCTTCCGATGACGGATATGAAACAACTGAAGACGAACCCTAAAAATCCCCTCCAACTGGATTAGAATCTGATAGTAGTAGTAGTGATGAGGAAGTAAATGTATAGAGGAAGAGTATGAGGAAGAAGCAGCCTAATGTGAGAATGAAAAAGGCAATGGATGCTAGACGAAAGGGTGCTAGGAAGAAGAGTTGTGTTAGACAACAGACACCTAAAAAGAAGAAGAATGTGCCACCTGGTAGTTTTGGTGATAAGGACATGTCTCCTAGGACTAAGAAGAAGAAGGCAAAGAGGTATGTTGGAAGAAAAAGAAAACATGTTCTATCCCAACAAGAAGCAGACAATGAGCCAAACAGTGGGCCTAGTGGAGATCAAGGTAATGGGCCAGGTGATGTTGACCCAAATGATGAGGCAAGGGATAAGCCCAATTCAGATCCAGTGGCTGAGGAATTGGACTCAGACCTGGAAAAGCCATATGAATATGAGTCTGAGGCATTTAACTCCCCAATTTCTAACTCAGATGAGGAGCATAAGGCAAGATATCCTGATTTCAATGAGGATGCAGAGTATGGTGAAGTTCAGTTTTAGGTTGGACAACACTTTGAGACCATGGCAATGTTCAAGCAAGCACTTAAGGATTACTTTGTATATGAGGGAAAAGAGCTTATGTATTTGAAGAATGAGCCAAAGAGGATTAGAGCAAGGTGTGCTGAAGAGGGTTGTCCATGACTGGTGTTTTGCTCTCATAATAGTCAGAGTCTAAATTTTTAAATCAAGACATTTATTGGAGAGCATAACTGTGGTAGGAATTTGAGCAGCAACATGGCTGATAGAGCTTGGGTGACAAGTAAGTTGGTAAAAAGGTTGGAATACTTGATGAAACATGACACTGTCACGGTCAAGCGTGTTTCCCACGTAGTATGGTCGGGTTTGTAGATCGACAATTGTACCTAACACAATTACGCTTAGTTATCAAAACAGAGTAACGAACACAAACAAGGTCAAAAACCGAATAATGTCACGTGTATTTCATACCTGGAATAATGAAAGTTTGCAACGCGTTGAAATATCTCCACAGCTGGTTGTATGAGTCATTCCAGTCTCCATAGATTTTGACTATTGCATTTTGCTTCGCTAGCCAAACCTTCTTATAATACACCTTGTATATGTACACTGACTCTACAGAACCTTGCAACAGCTTTACGCAAATGGTCGTGTCTGCCTGAACCATGGAAAATATATGCTGGCATATGACATTACTATCAAGTTGAGCATGATCCTGCGACATCGCAGTTGCCAAACAACTGTGAGGTCCGTGGTATTTTCGAATTTCCTAAAATCTTGAAGCCCTCATCTTCGCAACCTTTACCATCAAACGACATTGGTCACCAAAAAGTTTGCATCGACATACATACCAAGTTTGATCTGACTCTACCACTTTGTATTTTGTACTTCTACGCATGTTGTAGTTCTTAATAGCAAGCATCGTTGTTTCTCTATTCAAGAACTTCAAGCCAATCTCCAGCTCCATTTCACCGGTCAAAGCATAGTTGCTCGGTATGTCTTCCGCGGTTGTCGAGTTCATTGCACCAAGACTCAGTGCATGAAAGTGGTCAACAATAATGCTGCTGGAAACACCGCCTACCCCCATCATACTTACCGGTTTGGCCCGTGTTGGGATAACTCTTTCGCCATGAAGCGATTGGGTTTCAGGAACAACTTCTACTTCCTCGTCGCTATTATCCTCAATCTCATTTTCATCAGACGAATCTACCAATCCGTCAGCAATACCTTCGAGGGATGCAACATGAGTGGTGAGGGAGGGACATCCGTAAAGATTTTCTGCATTCTGTTTCAATGTCAAGAGGGCGTTAAAAGGGGGACTATGAGCCCACCAATCTTTGAAAAGGGAATGGATTCAGCCGCACCAAAATTTCAAATTTTCTCCGCATTATTCGAACTAGATGAGCTGCCACCGACATCTTAAAACTTCACACAATTGTTGCATAAATGATTACAGAAGAATCATTATCCAAAGTGGATCATCACACATAAATGTTATACCCTCAGTTGTATGAGAAATTTCTCTATTCGAACATATGATCACATATATGTGTTTAGAAACCATTTTCACAACAAAAATTAATGATATCAAGTTGTATAAAAGTGGGCTTCACGAAGAGGAAGATGAAGTAGAAGAAGAGTGGATTGGAGTTGTAACATCACTTTCGCTAGAGCAGGATTTATACTTTGGTTTCAATTTGTGTGTGGTACACACTTTTCGGCTTATTTCGTGTATGGTACACCAGAATCTAATGCCCATTTTTGTGACCTACACATTTGAGCCCATAGTTAATAATTTTCAATGAAATTTGTTATTTCCATTTTATCTCTATTGATATTCAAAATCGCTCTCTGTTGGGCTTGGGTTTTTGGAGCTAACAATTATTTCTTCTTAAAATGTTAGTAACTGTGCCTCTTGATACTTCATGACTCTCCCTATATATGATGTTTATATAATGTTTTTCAAGTAGTTCACATTATATTTGTATTTGTTCTTGATCGAAAAGCTAGTTTCATGCATGCAATGAATTTTTGGAATTTTGTCTTTAGATGTTTTTTTATTTATGCACATGTATGATGAAACTTTTCCTATCCAAAATTATAAGACATACATCCAAATATTTTCCATTTGATACTAAAGCAAAGCTATTAATTGATGTAAAAGGATAATTACTAAGTTTATATATATGAATATATAATCAACCTAACCAAGATTATTAGCATATAGAAAAGTTTGCACTATTTATTGTATTAATAATACTTGTGCATCTTCATCTCACGAAAAGTATAAGGATGTTCTCCACAAAAAGAAGCTGAAAAAATAAAATAAAACATGTGAATTAGCAATAATCATATTCACATGCATTCATAACTTTGATCAACATTGACTTTCAAAGGCATGATAGTTGATAGATCTCTTTTGGATAGCATCATTCAATCA
>NC_029772.3:2623381-2627459 GCF_000817695.3 Arachis duranensis
TATTCTGGTGACTAATTTTGGTGGTTAATTTTAACATACATTTAGTACGATTATATTTTTAATATATATTTTATATTTTAAAGTGTATTATACATTAATAATTAATTTTAATAATTGATTTTTATATACACCTAATATAATTGTATGAAAAATATTCTATCAAAAAAATTGTATTAAAAATATATGGTCAACTTATCATCATGTAAATTCCATTATGAAACATATTGGCTTCACCTAGAAAACTAATTTCTCATATTTTTTTAGAGTGTAAAGTTATTGCATACCTTATAGATAAACATATAAAAGGATTGGGAAGCATCTTTGTTCTTTAAATCCACAGAATCAGCACGATACCAAAAGATCAAAGCCATGATGCCATGTGCTATCACCTAATTACAAATTGAATGATACAATACAATCAAAACTTTATTACAATAATAATGAAGTAATCCTATTTTCACTTGATATTAGTGAACATGATTATGGAGGTTCAAATAAAGTACATACGTCTACATGGGAAAATTAAAATAACTGGTTAGTAAATTAGAGTCTTAAACTCCTTTTTTCGTGTTAAATTAATTGATAAAAAAATGTAAGTTCCAAATTAAAGTATTTCAAATTAATATTTTAATATGTACTGTGACAGATATATATAACTCAAACATTTCTTTTAATATATTTTAGGAGTATACATACTGACAAGCAGGATTAAAATTTTACTATTTAATTGGCAAAATTAGGAGATTGAGGAAGGCCACTTAAGCTAACATAAAACAATTTATCTATTTATAAGGTATTGTAAAAATAAAAATATTTTTCGTGGAACTTCTACCTCAAATAGCTATTAAATATAAAGAAGAAAATATTGTTTTTGTCCTTAAAATTTAAAATATTTTATTTTTATCCAAAATATTTTCATTCGTCCTATTTTAGTTCTCTAGTCATGTTACGGCCTGGCCCAATAACCGCACGGGTCGGTCTGACCCGATCTCCACCCGACCCGGTCACGTGCCCTCCAACCGACCCGGACACGCGTCCTGTACGGCTCGCACGTGGCTGCAGGACAACGTCCTCGGAAATATGGGCCTGTCCTCGTCCTGGGGCCCACTACTGACATGTATATAAGGGGAAGATTGGCTCTTCCCCCGAGGTATGTCACTTTCCCACATCATTCCCCCTGCTTGTACGATTTCTGACTTAGGCGTCGGAGTGTCTTTGCAGGTGGCACCCCCCCTCGTCCATTCACCAGCCCAAGTGCTCGTCAGCTCGAGTAGTCCGCTACCAGTGCGACCCAAGTTAAGGCGTCCTCACCTATCCATCCTTTCACTTGTATACCCGACCTGTCCGGAATCCGACGACCGAACATTGGCGCCATCTGTGGGGACTCCTTTGCCTGAATGGAAGTCGCGCCAGGTCCCGGCGACTGAGCTCGAGCAGCCAGAGCGGAAGGGGCAGCCTCCGTCGCCTCGCAAAGGGGAGGCCGGAGATCCCCCCAACGACACACAACAACCCGACCATTCGGAGGAACGGGCGGCGATAGCGCCATAATAATGCAGGAGCTACACCACAGAGTCCAGAACCTAGAACGACAGCTAGCCGACCGGGAGAGGGATGGATGGTCTACCGATCCGAGCTACACCCCATCCCCCGGGGGCGAGGAAGAAGAGAGCTCTCACCGAAGCCGCTCACGGCGTATATCTGCATCCCGGATGGAAGCAGAGGGCACACAAGAGGAATCACCCATTCCGAGAAGACGAAACGACACAGTCATCTACTCTCGTGGCAGACGAACTCGCCGAACGGCGAGAGGTCGTGAGGACGAAGAAGGGAGATCCGAGAGAACACGACAACCTGTGATAATGGGTGTCACGCCGTTCCACCGATCTATCCTCGAGGTCCGGTTGCCGAAACACTTCGACAAACCAACGGACATGAGATACGACGGAACTCAAGACCCTTTAGAACACCTCACGGCCTTTGAAGCCAGGATGAATCTGGAAGGAGTAGGGGACGAAGTAAGATGCCGCGCCTTCTCGGTAACATTAGCAGGACCGGCGATCAGATGGTTTAACGGCCTCCCGCAAGGTTCCATATACAGTTTCTCAGACATCAGCCGTGCATTCCTGGCCCAATTTACAACGCGGATAGCAAAGGCCAAGCACCCCATCAACCTTCTAGGGGTAACCCAGAGACAGGGAGAGTACATAAACGACGAGGAAGTCAGCCGGGTCGTGGCAGCCAATAAGCGGCAGTCCGGTTACGGCCAGACCCGGCAGTCCGGTGGCGACGGGGAGAGAGCAAAAGAAAAGGTTAGGGAGGAGGCATCGAACAAAGCTCCTAGGCCGTTCCCTCGAGTCGGAAAGTTCACTAACTACACTCCACTCACCCTCCCCATTGTGGAAGTCTATCAACAAATAGCTGAGAAAGGAATTCTTCCGAAGCCCCGACCACTCAAGGACCGCACAGGTGGAAACAAGAACCTTTATTGTGACTACCATAAGGGATATGGCCATCAAACACAGGACTGTTTCGACCTAAAGGATGCATTGGAACAGGCGATAAGGGAAGGGAAGCTAGCAGCGTTCTCCCATCTCATCAGGGAGCCGAGAAGGCGCTATCGCGATCAGGATGAGGAAGGCAAGACACGCTCGATCAAACGGCGACAGGAGCCCGAAGACAGAGACCACGGCCTAACGGTGATAAACGTGGTAACGGCAAAAAACGCTGCACCAAAGTCCCGATCGGCACACAAGAAAGACGCCAGGGTTCTGGCGATCTCATCCACACCTGTGCAGAATACCAAAAAACCTCTGTCCATCTCTTTCGGCCCAGAAGATCAATGGTTCAGCGACGCCCCGGAAAACCCTCCCATGGTCATAACGGGCAGAGTGGGAACCGGCCTCGTCAAGCGGATCCTTGTCGACACCGGGGCTGATTCAAACATCATGTTCCGCAACGTGTTCGACGCACTGGGGCTGAAGGATGCCGACCTGACGACCCACCAGCACAGGGTTATCGGGTTAGGCGACCACTTCATCAAACCAGACGGGGTCATTTCCCTGCCGATCTCGGTAGGCCAGAAGCAAGGCCGAAGATCGGCGATGGCCGAGTTCGTGATCCTCCGAGACTCCACAGCCTACAACATCATCTTGGGAAGAAAAACAATCAATGATTTTGAAGCCATAATCAACACCAAGCTGCTAGTTATGAAGTTTGTCGTCGATGATGGATCCATAGGGACCATAAGAGGAGACCTCGAGACGGCGGTCGCTTGTGACAACGCCAGCCTTTCCCTCAGAAAGAAGTCCAAGGAAGCATCTGGCGTATTCCTGGCCGACCTTGATGCCAGAGTAGAGGACAACCCGAGGCCGGAACCAGAAGGGGACCTGGAGAAATTTAGCATCGGCGACGAAGGGGAAAAGTTCACATTCGTTAACAAGAACCTCCCGCATGAGTTGAAGGAGCCTTTGATTGAAATGATAAGGGCCAACAAGGACCTCTTCGCATGGACGCCAGCCGACATGCCGGGCATTGATCCACAAATCATTTCACATCACTTAGCCGTCAAGCCAGACGCACGCCCAGTGGCTCAGCGAAGGAGAAAGATGTCGGCGGAAAGAGCGGAGGAGGTAGCCAAGCAAACGGCCGGCCTCCTAGAAGCAGGCTTCATACGGGAAGTAGACTACTCGACGTGGCTCTCAAATGTGGTATTAGTGAAAAAACACAATGGCAGGTGGAGAATGTGCGTGGACTACTCTGACCTTAACAAAGCATGCCCCAAAGATTGCTTCCCACTCCCCAACATAGATGCACTCGTCGACGCTGCGGCGGGGTACCGGTATCTGAGTTTCATGGATGCCTACTCTGGTTACAATCAGATACCGATGCACCGACCAGACGAGGACAAAACGGCGTTCATAACGCCAGGAGGAACGTTCTGCTATAAGGTAATGCCATTTGGCTTAAAAAATGCAGGGGCAACGTATCAAAGGCTGATGAACAGGATATTCCACAACCTCATAGGAAAAACGGTCGAAGTTTACGTGGACGACATCCTGGCAAAGACAACACGACCTGA
>NC_029772.3:2628250-2640359 GCF_000817695.3 Arachis duranensis
CCCATCTCGAACAACCAGGCAGAATATGAAGCTCTTATAGGGGGCTTAACCCTAGTGGCGGAAGTCGGAGCAAGAAGACTGGAAATATGCAGCGATTCCCAAATCGTCACCTCCCAGGTAAACGGGAGCTACCAAGCCAAAGACTCGTTGTTACAAAAGTACTTGGAAAAAGTTAAAAGCTTGAGCCAAAAGTTTGAAGAGGTCACGATCCACCACGTACCTAGAGAAAGGAACATACGGGCAGACCTCCTATCGAAGTTGGCCAGCACGAAGCCGGGAGAAGGCAACCGGTCTCTCATTCAAGGTATGACAAGAGAACCAGCGGTCACACTGCACGTGTCAAGGCTAGGTTCTTCATGGCTAGACCCCATCACCAACTACCTAGAACACGGCCAAGTCCCTGGTGACGAAAAGGATGCGTTGAAATTAAGGAGGGAAGCGGCCAAGTACGCTGTCATCCAAGGACAGCTGTTCAGAAAGGGACTCAGCCAACCCTTACTGAAGTGCCTACACCCCGACCAAACGGACTACGTCCTCAAGGAAGTCCACGAGGGCTGCTGTGGGCACCACATCGGAGGGAAAGCCCTAGCGAGGAAGTTGATCCGAGCTGGGTACTACTGGCCGACGATGATGGCAGATTCCAAAGAGTTTGTCAAAAAATGCATAAAGTGCCAACAGAACGCCAATTTTGCCAAAGCACCGGCAAACGAGTTAAGCTTGCTGACGACTTCTCGGCCGTTCGCTCAATGGGGAGTCGACCTCTTAGGGCCCTTCCCTGTCGGCCCTGGGCAGGTCAAATATCTCATAGTGGCAATCGATTACTATACCAAGTGGATAGAAGCCGAACCATTGGCTAGCATATCCTCAGCCAATTGCAGAAAATTCATGTGGAGGCAGGTGATAACACGGTTCGGGATACCAGAAGTCGTCATCTCGGACAACGGCACACAATTTACTGACAAAAAGTTCACGGGATTTCTCAACGGCCTAGGAATAAGGCAAAAGTTCTCTTCGGTAGAACACCCTCGGACGAATGGACAAGTGGAGTCCGCCAACAAGGTTATCCTTTCAGGGCTAAAGAGGAGGTTGGACAACAAAAAGGGTGCTTGGGCCGACGAACTGGCATCAGTTCTCTGGTCTTACCGAACGACCGAGCAGTCCTCCACCAAAGAAACTCCTTTCCGGTTAACGTACGGGGTGGACGCGGTGATACCCGTAGAAATCGGAGAACCAAGCCCACGACTTCTTTTGAAAGGAGTGGAGGAAGCCGTAGAAAAGGACCTGATAGAAGAAGCCCGAGAAATGGCCCACTTGACAGAAACGGCGCTAAAACAAAGAGTGGCGCTCCGCTACAACACCAAAGTACTCAAGAGGGAATTCGAGCCAAACGACCTCGTCCTGAGGCGAAATGATATCGGCCTGCCGACCCCCGGAGAAGGCAAGCTGGCGGCCAACTGGGAAGGCCCATTTAGAGTCAAGAAAGTGATGGGAAAAGGAGCATACAAACTAGAAAGACTCGACGGCAAGGAAGTCCCGAGAACTTGGAATGCGGACAACCTTAGAAGATTCTACTCCTAGAAGACGGAGCGACCTGCCGACTAATCTAGCTAAGTAGTTAATTCGTCATTTGAACCTCATAGTAACTTTCAAGTCTTTTATGTGGATACCGAATAAGATACACTTGTGCAAATTCTCCGTTCTATCTTACCTCCGTTTTTCAGATAAATCATCTTGTCATGACTAGCAACGACACCCAACCCGGGACTGATCACCCCGGGAGGTCATCAACTACCGTTGTAACAAGCAACTACACAAGAGCCCACGGGCCGCCGATGTAAACAACTATAAACCAAAAACGGTTACTAAAAACGACAACAAAATCGGACAAGTAAGAAAAACTTCATTACGACAACACGAGCAAACGACCAAAGAGTCATTGTTCACAAGCCAATATTAAAACGGCAAAGATTAAACTGTTCGTAAGCCAAAACGGCTAAAAACAACTGTCTACAAGCCAAAACAAAACGGCTAAACAAAAACGATGGAACAAAGAGTTCATTTCTTCGGAACATCAACAACCTGGCCATCCTTAATAATCTTAAAAACGCCAATTGCCGACGTGTCGAACTCGGGGGCAACAATTTTGATTTGGGCCTTCAGGGCTTCTTCGGTGCCCAAAATCGCGCCTTTACCCTGTTTAACGACGTCTTTGTACTTGGCCTTCCATGTCACCAGTTCGGCCTCCACGGCCCGCTTCCCCTCCTCGACTTCGGCCGTACGCTTCTGCGCCTCGCCGACCTGTTTCTCCAGAGCCATCTCACGCTCGACCAGACGTTCAATCGTTGCGTCCGACTCTTTCTGTTTCTTCTCGACAGCTGTTAACTTTTGTTCGGCGGAGGCAGCTTTCTGCTCAGCGGCGGTAGCCTTCTTCTCGGCGGCGTCCAACTTCTCCGAAGATTGAGTCAACTTCTGCCGGAGAGTTTCCACTTCACTTTTCAATTCATTGTTGGCCTTCCCAGCGGAGGCCAACTTCCGACGAAGAGACTCCATCCCGGACAACTCGAACTCGGCCTTCCGAGCAATAACCGCACCGCGCAGAAGAGTGCGGTACATCCACCTCGCCTGCCCGGCAAGGGATGACTCATGGAAATATTCCTCCGTACCAGGGATCAGCTGGGTGTCTATAAATTTTGAGGCGTCGAAATTCCTTTCCATAACGGTAAGGACACCCTCGGGACTAGACGACGCCGTGGATGTCTTTTTTCTCTTTCTCTTCAGGTTAGAGACCTCCACCACCTCCTCCTCATCATCCGATTTAGGCACCGAACCCCCAATCCCGGCAACCTCACGGATAGGGGAAACACGGACCGCCTTGCCACCTTCAACCGAGGCGCCCTGAGCCGAGGTCTCGACCTCGTCGGTCGCGGCCCTCTGTTCGGGAACATCCTGGCCCTCCGGGGGAGCATTAGGCCCCTCGGAGACAGGCTGCTCGTCACCTTCCTCGTCGTCGCCGCCGGCAAGAAAGGTTTGAAACAGATCGGCAAGGCCCGTCACCGACGCAGACATATCCACTGCAAGAAACCAAAGAAGGTCGGTTAGTCGTCACACAATATCAATAAAGGGAAAAAGATAAAGCGTAAAGTAAAGAGCTTCTCACAAATATAATTACGACCGGAGTCCCGATCACCCATGAGGAGGTGGGGATTTACTGGGTTCTTCCCAAAAACCGCGTTTAGCACCTCGGCAATCTGCTGATCTTCTGCCGACATGTTTTTGTAAACTACCTTAATAAAACTATTGGCTCCTGCCCCGAAGCTCCAATAAGTCGGGATGAGCCGTACCCCCTCCAGAGACAACCAAAAGGGGTGGCGACCTTTGGCCGGACGGACCTTAAAATACTTGTCCTTAAACCCATGGTAAGAATCTTCGAACAAGCCGAAGATCTTCCGACCCTGAGCAGCCCGGAAGGACATGAACCCTTTCCTATGTTTCCCCTGCTTGGAAGGGTTTGTGAGGGTGAAGAAGAAGAGGAAGACATCTACGGACACCGGCAGGTCGAGATATTCACAAACCATCTCGAAACAGCGGATCGAAGCCCAACTGTTCGGATGCAACTGCGACGGTGACACGGAAATTCGGTTTAAGAGCGCCATTTGAAAGGCGGAGAACGGAATGCGAACTCCGACTTGAGTGAACATGGCCTTGTAGAACCAAATCCAGTCGGCAACCCGGCTGGGTTGGAAGTTGATTTCATACAACCGCTCGTGAGCAGCCGGGACGAAGGCGTCATAATTGGCCTCCTCGTCAGTCCCGCCACACAAATACCCGGCTTGTCGGAACTCGGTGAGCTCCTCCTCGCTCATTTGGTTGGGTGAATCCCTCACATCTGAGACGACCCAAGCATACTGGTCGTAAGCCGCAGGGTTAACGGATGCTCGGGAGACCGTGCGGGCCATACCTACATGGGGGTACCATCCAGTTAGTCTAAGAGATCGGTCGCTCAGGCCGAAAACAAACACCACCCCCCACGATTTCCCGACTAAAGGCAAACAAGACTAAGTCTAAAGGAACGAGAAAAAGCCTACCCTAGAATGGTACTTCCCCCCTAACACGTCTACTCGCAACTAAGGCTACGCAGTAATATCAAAAGAACCAAGCAACAAACATACAGGCCACTTAAGCTAACATAAAACAATTTATCTATTTATAAGGTATTGTAAAAATAAAAATATTTTTCGTGGAACTTCTACCTCAAATAGCTATTAAATATAAAGAAGAAAATATTGTTTTTGTCCTTAAAATTTAAAATATTTTATTTTTATCCAAAATATTTTCATTCGTCCTATTTTAGTTCTCTAGTCATGTTACGGCCTGGCCCAATAACCGCACGGGTCGGTCTGACCCGATCTCCACCCGACCCGGTCACGTGCCCTCCAACCGACCCGGACACGCGTCCTGTACGGCTCGCACGTGGCTGCAGGACAACGTCCTCGGAAATATGGGCCTGTCCTCGTCCTGGGGCCCACTACTGACATGTATATAAGGGGAAGATTGGCTCTTCCCCCGAGGTATGTCACTTTCCCACATCATTCCCCCTGCTTGTACGATTTCTGACTTAGGCGTCGGAGTGTCTTTGCAGGTGGCACCCCCCCTCGTCCATTCACCAGCCCAAGTGCTCGTCAGCTCGAGTAGTCCGCTACCAGTGCGACCCAAGTTAAGGCGTCCTCACCTATCCATCCTTTCACTTGTATACCCGACCTGTCCGGAATCCGACGACCGAACAAGTCATAATAACTTTTTTTGCTAAAAACACACTTTCATCTATTATGAATTTTTAGATATTAACAATAATTATAATTATAGTAGTGTCGTGATTTGAGAATAAAAATAATAGAATAATAAAAAAAAAAGAAATAATTTTAATTTTGACTAAAAATATTAAAATAGGACGAAACAAAATTTTGAAAAAAAAAAAGATATTTCAAATATTAAAGACGAAATTAGAATTTAATCTAAATATTAGTACTAAAATAATACTTTACCTAAATATAAATGTGTTAAAAAGTGATTTTCGTCCACAAAGTTTTTTTGTTTAATATTTGGAGAATGGAAAACCCCTCTCCCCAAAGAAGCACTTGCGATATGAGTTTAAGTACTAGATGATATGATCTCCAAGATAAATAAGATCACAAATGGATATTTGAAGTTAAAAGAAATAAAATTATTATATTTTTTATTTTTTATCCAGTTTCTTATATAATAAAGATATAACTCCGTTACCTAATCAATACCCAATTAGCCAATTCATCATTAATTAGTAATTTTGATTTTTTTAATTATTAATAATTAATAATTATTTAAATTTTATTTTTTAAAAATATAAAATTAATAATTATTAATTGCAGTTGTTTAAAGTTAGTTGATTAGGAATTATTTATCTATATTGTTCCTATAATAAAAAAAGAGATTTATTCAATCTCACTATTAGTAAGCTTCTTGATGATCAAATTGTTCCAAAAAATGCGGGGTGTATGTAAGAAAAGGAAGGCAAATTGATGGAGATGTTTTCTAAACTATTAAATGGAGATCTGTAATGGAAATAGAGCAAAAAAAAAAAGGGCATATTTTTTTAAAAGAGGAGAAAGGGATCAAACTCATAGATATCTATTATAATCTCGACTAGTCATTTTTAATCTTAAGTTAAACAAAATAATACATTTTGAAATTTATTGAAGTATTCTAATTGAAAATAAAGCATTAGCCTTTAAGGAGATAATTTTGAAATTATGGGAAAAAAAATGACATTTTGTTGTTGAAAGTGGATAAAATAAAGAAAATGGAAATTTACTTATCAACACTAACCAAACTTCTAGTTATTTGAATAAAATTCCAATCTATGTCCCAAGAAAAAACAACAACAATAATAAATTTAAAAAAAAATGAATATTAGACCTCCAAAATTATAAGTTATATTATACAAATGAATAGCACATTACCGTGAAAATTTTACTCCATAAGAAGGGAGATGTTGCTCCCATGATAATGGCAACTCCATAAGCCATTTCAAGAAGTACAACACATGACCAGAATACCTAAAACAAGATTAATAAAAAAAGAATTTAGAAATATGATAGTATGATATCGATATAAAGTTTAATTTTATGGAGCTACTCAGATAAAGACACCCAAAATATCTTTTTTAAAGATATTTTTTAATAATTAAATTTTAATACATATAATCGATTAGATGGTGCTATTTTTGTTATAATTAGGCGAGATAAATTAATTTGACTAAAAAAATAATAAATCAAATCTTAAACTGATTTAAATTAATATTATTTTTATAGAAAATAACTACAATATCCTATTATAAAAAATAACTAAAACACTTCTATTATACATATTAATTTTGAGAACCTTCAATTTTAGTTCTTTGTTTTTTATGGTAGAGTTAGGATATATATATAAATATCAATTATATGTGTTAAATTTTAATTATTAAAAAATATCTTTAAAAAAAGATATTTTAGACGTCTTTATACCCTTAATTTTAATACACTAATAGTATAAAATATTTTATATAATTTTTTAATTACATTTATTTTTAAATAATTATTTACGTAATCAATATAAAAAATAATATTATATAATTAAATACACGTATAAAACTGATTTACATCAATAGTACATTAAAACTAAATTCATATAACATAATCAGGAGGTATTGCAAGAGATGAGAAAATACCTGCTTTGGACCAAAGTGTACCGACAAAGTTTGTAAACCTGTTACTTTGTCTCCTTCAAGGTCAGGTATTTCCTATTTTATCCCAACAAATATTGTATATTAAGAGAGCAAATTAAAGCAAAAGACATATTATTAGTGTTAATATATATAAGTTTATTACCTTTAGTAACAACATGATGACTAAATAGTAAACGCTCACTACAAGAAACACGGAGCATAGCGGCAAAAAATTGCCGGCCGCTCAGCTAACCGCCACAAAACATGTCAGGAGAAGTACCAATCTTTCACGCGGCTGCCCTCCGTCCTTCTCTCACCGGCGTCGAAGTTTTCCATCTCCTCGATCGTGCGTGAAACCCTTACACCCTCCTCCCCCGTGCGCCAATCTGAGCTATCGTGGCCTCTCCCCTGTTAATGGTTCGTTCTTCCACATTGATCTTTCTTTCTTGTTTTCATTCTTGGTTCAAAATTTTGATTCAGGTTACTTTGATTCAGAATTTGTCTATATCTTCTATTAATTGGGGTTAATTGTTGCTATTTAGAGTTAGGAATTTGAAGGTACTACTTTTTTTATTTATTGTGTGCTTTGTATTAAAATTGATGGTTAGAGTAAATAAATGAAAAAAGTTATTTGATTGATTCAGTTTCAATAATGTTCAAGTCTGTTTTTGACATAATGTTATGGATGAAATTGTTTGAAATAAGGTCCCCAACCATCCTTTTTCTGAGAATCTATTACACACTTACATTATCAATTGAGAGCCTTAAGGTTCAGCTCAGCTTAATTTCAGCTGAATCATGTGGATCGATTGCCTTCATGCGTTGCTTTATTAGAGTTCTTCCATAAAGTTAGAAATGACTTAACTTCAGTACTAATAACTAGCTATCTACCATATATCAGGATCAGAATTTCTAAGTTATTAACATTCTCATCAAGTCAAATTTTAATTCGAAATAGTAGTAAACTAATTATTAGCACTAATGAGGTAAAATATAAAAAAAGGTCATTATCATTATTAGAGGAATGTTCAATTGGTCATGGATTATGCTTCCCATTTTTGGAATTGGAATTATTAAAAAAAGGGACTTAGGTACGTGTATAAATCATATAAAGAAACGCTAAGGTGTTCATGTTGATCTCCATTATGCTCTTTGTATGCTAATAGCATCTATGTTCTGCTTCTGAGCTTGGAATTTTCATCTATTGTTCTGCTGTCTTAACCTTGTATATGAAAAGGTAGTTTAAGCAGCAGTCAGGTATTTCATCTGATGTAATTTACTTATTCTGATGGATGTATGAGACGTGGTTATTTAATCTTTTTGTTTGGTTCGTTGTTAAACAATTGTAGACAACTGAGGAAGCAGCTGAAACACTGAACCAGCTTAGACAAGGTGCAGTGAAGGTGAGTTTCTGCAACTGAATGCTACTTTGGTTTGGTTTTGATAGTGAAAAAAAAAGTTGAACTCTTGCAGAGTGGTTGCTTTTATTGCACAAGATGCAATAACTTTTGTTTTTAGGCCATTGTAGATGATAGATTTGCATGCCAGTTTTATTTACTAGTGATGGTAGTACTTGTTAGTTGTTACATATGGCTAATTGCTCAGATAGAAGATAGTTAATTACATAAGTTTACTTTCTTTAGTGGTGATGTTATAATGCTTTTCTTGTTGGGAATCAATTATTTCTTTTCTTGTTGCAGTCTGAAACTGATATGATTAGTCGATACTTGAATGATAACAATATCTCGGCAAAGGTTAGCTGTGCATTTCTCTTTCAATATGTAGATAATTCTATTAAGCCTTGCTGCTGAATTATAAATCTGATGCTTGACTTGGATTAAAATAGAGTTATCATGGTGGCATGAGTTCAAAGGAACGCAACTATGTCCAAGAGTTGTTTACCTCCAACAAGATTAGAGTGGTAAGATAAAATTTTTTTTTCTAATTTCCAGTTTTGTCAATTTTGTGGTGCTTAAATGCTTTTTTGATAAATGCATATCCCCAAGTTATTAGAATATATATACTTGATTGTAGCAAGGTTGGTCACAGTTTGGCTCCTATAATAAACTTGACTGAAGGGATTCGTGCTGATTAAAATGTGTAGCAACAATTATATATAGGCTGACCAAGATAGATAGATAAATATATTAGGATTTAGGAATAAGACTATATATATATATATCCTCAGCAAGATATACGATGAATTAATTAGTACTATTTTTATTTGTTAGTGATATTAATTTGTGATTAATAATGATTTGGTGGTTTATTAATTTTCAGCTATGGTTGGTACTTCACATTTATTCAAGGGTTTGTTTACCTTTTCGTGATTTACCTTCAAGGCTTCACAAGCAAGCAAATGGTGAATCCATGGAAAACTTATGTGAAGCTTTTAGCTGTTCTTATGGGTTCTCATGGCCTAACGAAGGGGTCTCGGGCTTTCCTTAACTGCCCTGCACAAATCATGTTCAAATCCACAAAGGTAAATTTATCAAACTAATCCTTACATTTTCTCAATCTTATAGGGAACCTATATACTGATGAAATATCCTGAATGCATTTTCATCTTATTAGTTACTTGTTGGATTTATCAGACATAAATTGGTTGAAAATTAATTCTACATGAATATCTTGATTGAAAAATATATGCATTTGTGTCCTCTTTTCTAATTTGTTGTTGACGAAGTAAACTCAAAACTTACATGTAAATCATTGCAAGTGTCTAATAATTTACTATGAGGGTGTATATGAAGTTAAACTGTTATTGGGTACAAACTAGTAAGACAAAAATAAATCTTCGTTGATCTAACGATTTAGTAAGTTATATTGGTTACTTACGACAACAACTAAGGCAGAGAGCAATTTATGAGACACTCCTCCTATACTCGTATATAGACATACAATTGGACTATAAATATTAAATACATGCCAAGATCGATTTATATAGGATATTTAATATAATTTTGTTACAATTTGCATAGTATTGGTTTCACTTTTACTTCCCAATCCAATTCAATTTTATTTAAAATATTGTCTATATCGATTTGGATTTATTGGATTTGAATTTGGGAATTGATTTTTCTTATTACATCTATATTGTGCATATATGTATGTCTCACTAGACATGTTAGCTTTTTTTTAAAGGTAAAAACCATAAAAGAGGAATTGCATATATGAGCTTGGCTGTGTAGTGCTTAATCTCCACAGATCCATAGGAAGTTGCTTGAACTCCAAGCAGAGCTGGAAGGCGAGAAGTTGAAGAGGAAGGCGATGGAGGATGAGGCAGCAGCAGAGAAGAAAAAGATGAAGGGATGGAGAGTGCTCTGATTTATCTGTTTCAACGGCAAGGCGAGGAGCTGCCACCAGACATCACTGCAGGGATGAGTTTCGTGGAATGATAGAGTGAAGAATAGAATATTAGGATTGGAGATATTTTTGATTGAAGCAAATATTTTATTGAATTAGACTAAGCAACTCTTTGAAAGAGATTTATTTTCTTCGTATTTTTATGAATATATTATTTTGTTTTGATAAAAGTTTAGATTCTAAGGTTGAAAATATTCACTCTTAAAATAATAAAAAATCTAAAAAGAATAAAAAAATAATTCAATAATATTTTTAAAAAATGTGTTTTTTTTTTGAGAAATCCAATTTTTTTTTAAAATTTTTCTTAATTTAGCGGCGGTTTTAAACCGTCGATATTTGTGACCGAAATTATAGTATTATTTAGCGGCAGTTTAAAACCGCCGCTAAACGTGTGGCAACTTGGACCTATCGAAATAAATCGCGGCGGTTCGAAACCGCCGGTAAATATGAAGCAAATCGTGTCAGTCTGGTTTGGCGGCGGTTATCTATTGGTGTGCCGCAAAATTTTGATTTAGCGGCGGTTATACCAGCGGTTGCTGGAAACCGCCGCCAAACCCAATCCCGGCGCCCATATCCATGGCGGTTCGGTTAGCCGCCGGCATTTGATTTTGTGGCGGTTTAAAACCGCCGCTAATCAAGAAAAAAACCGCCGCCATTTCGCGCCTCCCTTGTAGTGGCTCATGACCACACTGGCAAAGACTATTGATCTTGGAAATATAGTTGTCTTCTCCAGAACATAGGTCTACAATCAAAGATTATATTTGAACACAGATATATTAGACTTCTTTGAACACCAATTTGCTACATTTGAAAATTGAATTAGGCATTAACTCTAGTATTGTACTACTGTTAACTTAAAATTTTTGGGACTAACAATTTTTAATATTTTTTACTATCATTTAGCCAGTATAAATACTAAATTATTTTTAATAAATAAATTTTATTAATTTATGTGTGTAATTTCTAAAAAACATAGATGTAAACTATATTAATTCATATAATTATATATATAAAATTTTAGTAAATATAGGTACAAATTATATACTTCTTATATGTAAAATATCTGTAAATATAAATACAAACTATTGCTAGATAAATATTGACAAAAAATAATAATATTTAGTTATTTACTAACTATGTAACATTGCTTCGAAAATAAAATGCGAAATTTTTTTTACAATGCACATGAAAAAACTAGTTATATGGCTCTAAAGAGAGCATAATAATTATGTAAAGTAATACCTTGATATGAAGAAAAGGTGCAAGAATATTTGCTATTAAGTTAGCTGGTACAGTTGACAATAGTGTAGGAATTGTAGATTGCTTCCATCTTAATAGTGGCAACTGAAAGTTTTTAGATATAACATAGTTATAATATAAAAACAAGCAATAATATATGTATTCATCACCATAAAAGATAAATTGCTAGCCCAGAAGAGATAAATTTTGAGCTCACAAATTTTTAATACTTAGCCTTTCCTCTTTCTTGGGTCTCATTATTTTCTCCTAACTAATCCAAATCATGCACCTCTTTCTACCCTTCTCACAACACCAATATTGTGAAAAATTACTATGAAATTTTGATAGTGACTAGTATTTTTTTATTTTATTATTTGTTCTGATAGTATAAATTATGTATGACATAAAAGATTTATAAAATTAAATTATTTTTGTAAAAAAAATTATAGATTGACAAAAGTTTCTGCCTAAAGAAATCAACGTATCTGTAGATAAAAAATTAAATAATAAGATTTTTAGTTATTATTTTTATATGAAAAGATCTAATTTTTTATTAATAATTAATTTTAACATTCGTTATCTAAAATTTAAAATAATTTAATGTGTATACTTTTATACTTAATTAGGTGTTAATTCTGTTGTACAAATAGAAATAATTAATTTTTATATTTGCTATTTAAAAATAATATTTTTTTCTTTATGTATATAAAAATATAATTAGATATTAGCATAAAAAAATTATACTGATAGTTATAAAATTAA
>NC_029772.3:2641059-2645953 GCF_000817695.3 Arachis duranensis
GACAAGTAAGAAAAACTTCATTACGACAACACGAGCAAACGACCAAAGAGTCATTGTTCACAAGCCAATATTAAAACGGCAAAGATTAAACTGTTCGTAAGCCAAAACGGCTAAAAACAACTGTCTACAAGCCAAAACAAAACGGCTAAACAAGAACGATGGAACAAAGAGTTCATTTCTTCGGAACATCAACAACCTGGCCATCCTTAATAATCTTAAAAACGCCAATTGCCGACGTGTCGAACTCGGGGGCAACAATTTTGATTTGGGCCTTCAGGGCTTCCTCGGTGCCCAAAATCGCGCCTTTACCCTGTTTAACGACGTCTTTGTACTTGGCCTTCCATGTTGCCAGTTCGGCCTCCACGGCCCGCTTCCCCTCCTCGACTTCGGCCGTACGCTTCTGCGCCTCGCCGACCTGTTTCTCCAGAGCCATCTCACGCTCGACCAGACGTTCAATCGTTGCGTCCGACTCTTTCTGTTTCTTCTCGGCAGCTGTTAACTTTTGTTCGGCGGAGGCAGCTTTCTGCTCAGCGGCGGTAGCCTTCTTCTCGGCGGCGTCCAACTTCTCCGAAGATTGAGTCAACTGCTGCCGGAGAGTTTCCACTTCACTTTTCAATTCATTGTTGGCCTTCCCAGCGGAGGCCAACTTCCGACGAAGAGACTCCATCCCGGACAACTCGAACTCGGCCTTCCGAGCAATAACCGCACCGCGCAGAAGAGTGCGGTACATCCACCTCGCCTGCCCGGCAAGGGATGACTCATGAAAATGTTCCTCCGTACCAGGGATCAGCTGGGTGTCTATAAATTTTGAGGCGTCGAAATTCCTTTCCATAACGGTAAGGACACCCTCGGGACTAGACGACGCCGTGGATGTCTTTTTTCTCTTTCTCTTCAGGTTAGAGACCTCCACCACCTCCTCCTCATCATCCGATTTAGGCACCGAACCCCCAATCCCGGCAACCTCACGGATAGGGGAAACACGGACCGCCTTGCCACCTTCAACCGAGGCGCCCTGAGCCGAGGTCTCGATCTCGTCGGTTGCGGCCCTCTGTTCGGGAACATCCTGGCCCTCCGGGGGAGCATTAGGCCCCTCGGAGACAGGCTGCTCGTCACCTTCCTCGTCGTCGCCGCCGGCAAGAAAGGTTTGAAACAGATCGGTAAGGCCCGTCACCGACGCAGACATATCCACTGCAAGAAACCAAAGAAGGTCGGTTAGTCGTCACACAATATCAATAAAGGGAAAAAGATAAAGCGTAAAGTAAAGAGCTTCTCACAAATATAATTACGACCGGAGTCCCGATCACCCATGAGGAGGTGGGGATTTACTGGGTTCTTCCCAAAAACCGCGTTTAGCACCTCGGCAATCTGCTGATCTTCTGCCGACATGTTTTTGTAAACTACCTTAATAAAACTATTGGCTCCTGCCCCGAAGCTCCAATAAGTCGGGATGAGCCGTACCCCCTCCAGAGACAACCAAAAGGGGTGGCGACCTTTGGCCGGACGGACTTTAAAATACTTGTCCTTAAACCCATGGTAAGAATCTTCGAACAAGCCGAAGATCTTCCGACCCTGAGCAGCCCGGAAGGACATGAACCCTTTCCTATGTTTCCCCTGCTTGGAAGGGTTTGTGAGGGTGAAGAAGAAGAGGAAGACATCTACGGACACCGGCAGGTCGAGATATTCACAAACCATCTCGAAACAGCGGATCGAAGCCCAACTGTTCGGATGCAACTGCGACGGTGACACGGAAATTCGGTTTAAGAGCGCCATTTGAAAGGCGGAGAACGGAATGCGAACTCCGACTTGAGTGAACATGGCCTTGTAGAACCAAATCCAGTCGGCAACCCGGCTGGGTTGGAAGTTGATTTCATACAACCGCTCGTGAGCAGCCGGGACGAAGGCGTCATAATTGGCCTCCTCGTCAGTCCCGCCACACAAATACCCGGCTTGTCGGAACTCGGTGAGCTCCTCCTCGCTCATTTGGTTGGGTGAATCCCTCACATCTGAGACGACCCAAGCATACTGGTCGTAAGCCGCAGGGTTAACGGATGCTCGGGAGACCGTGCGGGCCATACCTACATGGGGGTACCATCCAGTTAGTCTAAGAGATCGGTCGCTCAGGCCGAAAACAAACACCACCCCCCACGATTTCCCGACTAAAGGCAAACAAGACTAAGTCTAGAGGAACGAGAAAAAGCCTACCCTAGAATGGTACTTTCCCCCCTAACACGTCTACTCGCAACTAAGGCTACGCAGTAATATCAAAAGAACCAAGCAACAAACATACCAAAAATAATACCTAAAAGGAGGGATGATTCGAAAATTACCTAAGTTGATGGAGAAAAGGATGATTGCGAGTCTGGAAAAGTGCAAGGAACACGAACGGAGGCACCACAGCAATGCCTTGGAATCTTGTAGCAAGGAGGAAGAAAGGAAGAATAGGGAGTGTGAGAAAAGTGTAGAAATGTCAAAACAGATCGTTTAAAAACTACCTCCAGAGCGCGAAACACCTGGGGGCAGAATGGGCTTTTCAAAAGGGGTTTTTCACCCCATTATGAGCATTTAATGCTCGGCACGGGAAACGAAGCGATGAAAACGGTTGCTTTGAGCAACCAAGAGACGCGCGTGGAGACACAACCTCCCAGCGATCAGCCGACCAAACGAAACGCGAAGGCGACACGCCATTGGTAGCTCCTACGACTACCATTGGCGCGTGGAGGCACTGTTACGGCCTGGCCCAAAAAACGCACGGGCCGGTCCGACCCGATCTCTACCCGACCCGGTCACGTGCCCTCCAACCGACCCGGACACGCGTCCTGTACGGCTCGCACGTGGCTGCAGGACAACGTCCTCGGAAATATGGGCCTGTCCTCGTCTTGGGGCCCACTACTGACATGTATATAAGGAGAAGATTGGCTCTTCCCCCGAGGTATGTCACTTTCCCACATCATTCCCCCTGCTTGTACGATTTCTGACTTAGGCGTCGGAGTGTCTTTGCAGGTGGCACCCCCCCTCGTCCATTCACCAGCCCAAGTGCTCGTCAGCTCGAGTAGTCCGCTACCAGTGCGACCCAAGTCAAGGCGTCCCCACCTATCCACCCTTTCACTTGTACTCCCGACCTGTCTGGAACCCGATTACCGAACATTGGCACCGTCTGTGGGGACCCTCTTTGCCTGAATGGAAGTCGCGCCGGGCCCCGGCGACCGAGCTCGAGTAGCCGGAGCGGAGGGGGCAGCCTCCGTCGCCTCACAACGAGGAGGCCGGAGATCCCCCCAACAACACGCGAGAACCCGACCGTTCGGGGGAACGGGCGGCGATAGCGCCATAATAATGCAGGAGCTACGCCACAGAGTCCAGAACCTTGAACGACAGCTAGCCGACCGGGAGAGGGATGGATGGTCTACCGATCCAAGCTACACCCCGTCTCCCGGGGGCGAGGAGGAAGAGAGCTCTCACCGAAGCCACTCACGGCGTATATCTGCATCCCGGACGGAAACAGAGGAATCACCTATTCCAAGAAGACGGAACGACACGGTCATCTACTCTCGCGGCAGACAAACTCGCCGAACGACAAGAGGTCGTGAGGACGGAGAAGGGAAAACCGAGAGAACACGACAACCTGTGATAATGGGTGCCACGCCGTTCCACCGATCTATCCTCGAGGTCCGGTTGCCGAAACACTTCGACAAACCGACGGACATGAGGTATGACGGAACCCAAGACCCTCTAGAACATCTCACGGCCTTTGAGGCTAGAATGAACCTAGAGGGAGTAGGCGACGAGGTAAGGTGCCGCGCCTTCCCGGTAACCTTAGCAGGACCAGCGATCAGATGGTTTAATGGCCTCCCTCAAGGCTCCATTTACAGTTTCCCGGACATCAGCCGCGCCTTCCTGGCCCAATTCACAACACGAATAGCAAAAGCCAAGCATCCTATCAACCTTCTCGGGGTAACCCAGAGACAGGGAGAGCCGACCAGAAGGTACTTGGATCGGTTCAACGACGAATGCTTGGAAATCGACGGCTTAACCGACTCGGTGGCCAGTCTCTGCCTGACGAATGGCCTCCTCAACGAGAACTTTCGAAAACACCTCACCACGAAGCCGGTTTGGACAATGCATGAAATCCAAACGGTGGCGAAGGAGTACATCAACGACGAGGAGGTCAGCCGAGTAGTGGCAGCCAATAAGCGGCAGCCCGGTTACGGCCAGGCTCGGCAGTCCGGAGGAGACGGTGAAAGAACAAAGGAAAAGGCTAGAGAGGAGGCATCGAACAAGGCACCTAGGCCGTTCCCTCGAGTTGGGAAATTTACTAACTACACTCCACTCGCCCTTCCCATAGTGGAAGTTTACCAACAAATAGCTGAGAAGGGAATTCTTCCGAAACCCCGACCACTCAAGGACCGCACGGGTGGAAACAAGAACCTTTATTGTGATTACCATAAGGGATACGGCCATCAAACACAGGACTGTTTCGACCTGAAGGATGCATTAGAACAGGCGATAAGGGAAGGAAAACTAGCAGCGTTCTCCCACCTCATCAGGGAGCCGAGAAGGCGTTATCGCGACCAGGACGAGGAAGGCAAGACACGCTCGGCCAAGCGGCGACAGGAGCCCGAAGATAGAGACCATGGCCTCACTGTAATAAACGTGGTAATGGCAAAAAACGCCGCACCAAAGTCCCGGTCGGCACACAAGAAGGACGCCAAGATTCTGGCGATCTCATCTCAACCAGTGCAAAACACCAAAAAACCTCCATCCATTTCTTTCGGCCCAGAAGACCAATGGTTCAGCGACGCCCCGGAAAACCCACCCATGGTCATAACGGCCAGGGTGGGAACCGGCCTCGTCAAACGGATCCTTGTCGACACTGGAGCTGATTCAAACATCATGTTCC
>NC_029772.3:2646423-2716632 GCF_000817695.3 Arachis duranensis
TAAATAATTATTTACGTAATCAATATAAAAAATAATATTATATAATTAAATACACGTATAAAACTGATTTACATCAATAGTACATTAAAACTAAATTCATATAACATAATCAGGAGGTATTGCAAGAGATGAGAAAATACCTGCTTTGGACCAAAGTGTACCGACAAAGTTTGTAAACCTGTTACTTTGTCTCCTTCAAGGTCAGGTATTTCCTATTTTATCCCAACAAATATTGTATATTAAGAGAGCAAATTAAAGCAAAAGACATATTATTAGTGTTAATATATATAAGTTTATTACCTTTAGTAACAACATGATGACTAAATAGTAAACGCTCACTACAAGAAACACGGAGCATAGCGGCAAAAAATTGCCGGCCGCTCAGCTAACCGCCACAAAACATGTCAGGAGAAGTACCAATCTTTCACGCGGCTGCCCTCCGTCCTTCTCTCACCGGCGTCGAAGTTTTCCATCTCCTCAATCGTGCGTGAAACCCTTACACCCTCCTCCCCCGTGCGCCAATCTGAGCTATCGTGGCCTCTCCCCTGTTAATGGTTCGTTCTTCCACATTGATCTTTCTTTCTTGTTTTCATTATTGGTTCAAAATTTTGATTCAGGTTACTTTGATTCAGAATTTGTCTATATCTTCTATTAATTGGGGTTAATTGTTGCTATTTAGAGTTAGGAATTTGAAGGTACTACTTTTTTTATTTATTGTGTGCTTTGTATTAAAATTGATGGTTAGAGTAAATAAATGAAAAAAGTTATTTGATTGATTCAGTTTCAATAATGTTCAAGTCTGTTTTTGACATAATGTTATGGATGAAATTGTTTGAAATAAGGTCCCCAACCATCCTTTTTCTGAGAATCTATTACACACTTACATTATCAATTGAGAGCCTTAAGGTTCAGCTCAGCTTAATTTCAGCTGAATCATGTGGATCGATTGCCTTCATGCGTTGCTTTATTAGAGTTCTTCCATAAAGTTAGAAATGACTTAACTTCAGTACTAATAACTAGCTATCTACCATATATCAGGATCAGAATTTCTAAGTTATTAACATTCTCATCAAGTCAAATTTTAATTCGAAATAGTAGTAAACTAATTATTAGCACTAATGAGGTAAAATATAAAAAAAGGGGTCATTATCATTATTAGAGGAATGTTCAATTGGTCATGGATTGTGCTTTCCATTTTTGGAATTGGAATTATTAAAAAAAGGGACTTAGGTACGTGTATAAATCATATAAAGAAACGCTAAGGTGTTCATGTTGATCTCCATTATGCTCTTTGTATGCTAATAGCATCTATGTTCTGCTTCTGAGCTTGGAATTTTCATCTATTGTTCTGCTGTCTTAACCTTGTATATGAAAAGGTAGTTTAAGCAGCAGTCAGGTATTTCATCTGATGTAATTTACTTATTCTGATGGATGTATGAGACGTGGTTATTTAATCTTTTTGTTTGGTTCGTTGTTAAACAATTGTAGACAACTGAGGAAGCAGCTGAAACACTGAACCAGCTTAGACAAGGTGCAGTGAAGGTGAGTTTCTGCAACTGAATGCTACTTTGGTTTGGTTTTGATAGTGAAAAAAAAAGTTGAACTCTTGCAGAGTGGTTGCTTTTATTGCACAAGATGCAATAACTTTTGTTTTTAGGCCATTGTAGATGATAGATTTGCATGCCAGTTTTATTTACTAGTGATGGTAGTACTTGTTAGTTGTTACATATGGCTAATTGCTCAGATAGAAGATAGTTAATTACATAAGTTTACTTTCTTTAGTGGTGATGTTATAATGCTTTTCTTGTTGGGAATCAATTATTTCTTTTCTTGTTGCAGTCTGAAACTGATATGATTAGTCGATACTTGAATGATAACAATATCTCGGCAAAGGTTAGCTGTGCATTTCTCTTTCAATATGTAGATAATTCTATTAAGCCTTGCTGCTGAATTATAAATCTGATGCTTGACTTGGATTAAAATAGAGTTATCATGGTGGCATGAGTTCAAAGGAACGCAACTATGTCCAAGAGTTGTTTACCTCCAACAAGATTAGAGTGGTAAGATAAAAATTTTTTTTCTAATTTCCAGTTTTGTCAATTTTGTGGTGCTTAAATGCTTTTTTGATAAATGCATATCCCCAAGTTATTAGAATATATATACTTGATTGTAGCAAGGTTGGTCACAGTTTGGCTCCTATAATAAACTTGACTGAAGGGATTCGTGCTGATTAAAATGTGTAGCAACAATTATATATAGGCTGACCAAGATAGATAGATAAATATATTAGGATTTAGGAATAAGACTATATATATATATATCCTCAGCAAGATATACGATGAATTAATTAGTACTATTTTTATTTGTTAGTGATATTAATTTGTGATTAATAATGATTTGGTGGTTTATTAATTTTCAGCTATGGTTGGTACTTCACATTTATTCAAGGGTTTGTTTACCTTTTCGTGATTTACCTTCAAGGCTTCACAAGCAAGCAAATGGTGAATCCATGGAAAACTTATGTGAAGCTTTTAGCTGTTCTTATGGGTTCTCATGGCCTAACGAAGGGGTCTCGGGCTTTCCTTAACTGCCCTGCACAAATCATGTTCAAATCCACAAAGGTAAATTTATCAAACTAATCCTTACATTTTCTCAATCTTATAGGGAACCTATATACTGATGAAATATCCTGAATGCATTTTCATCTTATTAGTTACTTGTTGGATTTATCAGACATAAATTGGTTGAAAATTAATTCTACATGAATATCTTGATTGAAAAATATATGCATTTGTGTCCTCTTTTCTAATTTGTTGTTGACGAAGTAAACTCAAAACTTACATGTAAATCATTGCAAGTGTCTAATAATTTACTATGAGGGTGTATATGAAGTTAAACTGTTATTGGGTACAAACTAGTAAGACAAAAATAAATCTTCGTTGATCTAACGATTTAGTAAGTTATATTGGTTACTTACGACAACAACTAAGGCAGAGAGCAATTTATGAGACACTCCTCCTATACTCGTATATAGACATACAATTGGACTATAAATATTAAATACATGCCAAGATCGATTTATATAGGATATTTAATATAATTTTGTTACAATTTGCATAGTATTGGTTTCACTTTTACTTCCCAATCCAATTCAATTTTATTTAAAATATTGTCTATATCGATTTGGATTTATTGGATTTGAATTTGGGAATTGATTTTTCTTATTACATCTATATTGTGCATATATGTATGTCTCACTAGACATGTTAGCTTTTTTTTAAAGGTAAAAACCATAAAAGAGGAATTGCATATATGAGCTTGGCTGTGTAGTGCTTAATCTCCACAGATCCATAGGAAGTTGCTTGAACTCCAAGCAGAGCTGGAAGGCGAGAAGTTGAAGAGGAAGGCGATGGAGGATGAGGCAGCAGCAGAGAAGAAAAAGATGAAGGGATGGAGAGTGCTCTGATTTATCTGTTTCAACGGCAAGGCGAGGAGCTGCCACCAGACATCACTGCAGGGATGAGTTTCGTGGAATGATAGAGTGAAGAATAGAATATTAGGATTGGAGATATTTTTGATTGAAGCAAATATTTTATTGAATTAGACTAAGCAACTCTTTGAAAGAGATTTATTTTCTTCGTATTTTTATGAATATATTATTTTGTTTTGATAAAAGTTTAGATTCTAAGGTTGAAAATATTCACTCTTAAAATAATAAAAAATCTAAAAAGAATAAAAAAATAATTCAATAATATTTTTAAAAAATGTGTTTTTTTTTTGAGAAATCCAATTTTTTTTTAAAATTTTTCTTAATTTAGCGGCGGTTTTAAACCGTCGATATTTGTGACCGAAATTATAGTATTATTTAGCGGCAGTTTAAAACCGCCGCTAAACGTGTGGCAACTTGGACCTATCGAAATAAATCGCGGCGGTTCGAAACCGCCGGTAAATATGAAGCAAATCGTGTCAGTCTGGTTTGGCGGCGGTTATCTATTGGTGTGCCGCAAAATTTTGATTTAGCGGCGGTTATACCAGCGGTTGCTGGAAACCGCCGCCAAACCCAATCCCGGCGCCCATATCCATGGCGGTTCGGTTAGCCGCCGGCATTTGATTTTGTGGCGGTTTAAAACCGCCGCTAATCAAGAAAAAAACCGCCGCCATTTCGCGCCTCCCTTGTAGTGGCTCATGACCACACTGGCAAAGACTATTGATCTTGGAAATATAGTTGTCTTCTCCAGAACATAGGTCTACAATCAAAGATTATATTTGAACACAGATATATTAGACTTCTTTGAACACCAATTTGCTACATTTGAAAATTGAATTAGGCATTAACTCTAGTATTGTACTACTGTTAACTTAAAATTTTTGGGACTAACAATTTTTAATATTTTTTACTATCATTTAGCCAGTATAAATACTAAATTATTTTTAATAAATAAATTTTATTAATTTATGTGTGTAATTTCTAAAAAACATAGATGTAAACTATATTAATTCATATAATTATATATATAAAATTTTAGTAAATATAGGTACAAATTATATACTTCTTATATGTAAAATATCTGTAAATATAAATACAAACTATTGCTAGATAAATATTGACAAAAAATAATAATATTTAGTTATTTACTAACTATGTAACATTGCTTCGAAAATAAAATGCGAAATTTTTTTTACAATGCACATGAAAAAACTAGTTATATGGCTCTAAAGAGAGCATAATAATTATGTAAAGTAATACCTTGATATGAAGAAAAGGTGCAAGAATATTTGCTATTAAGTTAGCTGGTACAGTTGACAATAGTGTAGGAATTGTAGATTGCTTCCATCTTAATAGTGGCAACTGAAAGTTTTTAGATATAACATAGTTATAATATAAAAACAAGCAATAATATATGTATTCATCACCATAAAAGATAAATTGCTAGCCCAGAAGAGATAAATTTTGAGCTCACAAATTTTTAATACTTAGCCTTTCCTCTTTCTTGGGTCTCATTATTTTCTCCTAACTAATCCAAATCATGCACCTCTTTCTACCCTTCTCACAACACCAATATTGTGAAAAATTACTATGAAATTTTGATAGTGACTAGTATTTTTTTATTTTATTATTTGTTCTGATAGTATAAATTATGTATGACATAAAAGATTTATAAAATTAAATTATTTTTGTAAAAAAAATTATAGATTGACAAAAGTTTCTGCCTAAAGAAATCAACGTATCTGTAGATAAAAAATTAAATAATAAGATTTTTAGTTATTATTTTTATATGAAAAGATCTAATTTTTTATTAATAATTAATTTTAACATTCGTTATCTAAAATTTAAAATAATTTAATGTGTATACTTTTATACTTAATTAGGTGTTAATTCTGTTGTACAAATAGAAATAATTAATTTTTATATTTGCTATTTAAAAATAATATTTTTTTCTTTATGTATATAAAAATATAATTAGATATTAGCATAAAAAAATTATACTGATAGTTATAAAATTAACTCAAATGTTAATTTTATTTTCTGTAGAACAGAAAGATAGAAAAAATAGAGAATGAGAGAAAAGAGAGAAAAAGATAAAGATGAAGAATGAGAGTGAGAATGAGAGTGAGAGTTCGTTAATTTTGGAATTAAAACTTTTATTTTAATTATAAAAAATATCGAATGATATATTTTGATTTGTCAGATTACTAATATAAAATATAAATTATATATAGAGTAAAAATTGTAGAGAGAAATAAAAAAATGGAGAGAGGTAGATGAGAGAATTTAGGAAAAGAGTTTATTAATTTTGAAAAAAATATTTTCTCTCAATTTTAATAAGAGAGTGTCATGTGACACATTTGATTATTAAATTAGATAGTAGTAATATATAATACATAAAAAAATTTAATTAAAGAATGTCATGTTACATATTTTGATTGTCAAATTAGTAATTAGTCATTGATATTGATAATTGATAATGATATATAAAATAGATAGAGTGGTTGAAGGGTTGAGAGAAATAGAGAAAGGAAGAGGGAGGATGGGAGAACTCTTTAATTTTAGAGGAAAATATTTAATTTCAATTGCAATGAGAGAGTAACATGTGACACATTTTGGTTGTAAAATTAGTAAAGAGGAGGAAAGAATTCTTTAATTTTGGAGAGAAAGATTCAATTTCAATTACAACAAGAGAGTGATATATGATACATTTTAGTTGTAAAATTAATAAGGATGAGAGGAAAATTTTTTAATTTTAAAAAAAATAATTTTAATTATAATAAAAAAATTATATATGATATATTTTAATTATATTTGCCTTCATTTAGGTCAGATTTCTCTGCCAACTTTAAATTTTCTGCTGGATTTGCTCTTTAATTAGATTCAAAGGGGTCTTTTTAGATTTATTAACAATAAATCGTAGACCTAAATATTTATTCAAAACTCCAATATGATCAATATTCATCATGGTTGTCAATTGCATCCGGATGCAGTTATGGGTGTTATTATTAAAGAAAATTGCTGACTTGTATAGATCTAATTTTTGTCTATTAATTTTTTTATAATCTACTAATAATTGAAGGATTTTATCATAATTTTTCGAGTTAAGTGAGATTTTGGTTTCTAAGAGATAAGTCAAAAAATTTTTTGTTTTCAACCTTTTTTTCATATAAAATCCTCTCTAAGATTTAAAATCAAGTTTTAAAATCGTCATTTTTACTTTAAATCCTAAAATTTTGGTTCAAATTACCCATAACAAAAAAAATATAAAATAAAATAAAATAAAATAAGAAAAAGAGCGTGTTTCTGTTCCTGTAAAGAAAGAAGGGAAGAAGAAGAAGAGGGAAGAAAAGAAGAAGAAGAAGATATCTACGATCTACCTCTGTCTCTGCTTTCGCCGCTATTTCCGTACAATTTTGGTCCTTAAAGTAAGGACAATTTTAAAATCAAGTTAAACCTTAGGGACAATTTTGTATACAAAAAAAGTTGAAGACGAAAAAAATTTTCGGTTTATACCTTAGTGATCAAAATCGTACTTAATCCTAATTTTTCTCAAAAGCCTTTCGAAAAATAATTTATTTGTTGGTAAAGAATAAATAGTTGATAATAGGACACCTCTTACTGAATTTTTTGAATTAGTCTATTTTATTCTATCTTATATAATAAAAAAGAGTTCTTTTGCACAAAATAAAAAGAAATATTAGAATAGAGAATCTTCTTAACTAAAACCTCTAGATAATTTGAAAAAAAATCATAGAGTTGATGTTCCACAACTATGGATAAAGAAACTGATGTGACTAATTCACCAATTCAACCTATCCACTTAGTCTAAAAACTTTTAGACTAAGTTTTTCCATAATAAATCAATCCATTTCCATTTGAAGACTTTTCTTATTTTTTAAAAGATGCATACCTTTATAAGCTATCAAAATATTATTTGAAATTAGTTGGCCCTTCAAAAATACACTTTGATTTGGACTAATTAATTTCATACAGCCTTATAATCTATATGAGCTATAATTTTAAATATAATTTTTAAAAGACGGTAGATAAACTAATTGGCCTAACCTAGGTATAGTTAAAACCTTTGAGAATTCTCTTCGTTAAAGAAGTTTTTGATAGCATGGAATACATCACCACCAACTAACAATAAAACTCAAAGAATTTTGCAATCATCTATTCTCTCTTAGAGTAATATGAGAGTGGACACTAAACATAGAAAAATAGATTCTCTTAATTGTTAAAAAAATTAAAAAAATAAAATGTGATCTTTAATTTTTTATTATTTTTTTATTTTTTTTTTGTTTGTCTCACTTATAAAATTAACGATGAAAGATTATATTTTAATCTCTTAATTATTAAAAAAAATAAAAAGGATCAATTTCTCTAAATTTAACCCTCTCTTAACCTCCTACAAAGAAATATGTCTTTGCAGCTTATGGCCGAGTTACTAGAGGTGATATCACCATTATTTCCGACCAACCTTCAAGTTTTGTTCCTCTGATCCTTGTTTTAAATTTTTTGTAAAAAAATTGTATTGTCTCCCTTCTTTATCACCCATATAAAAAAAAAAATCACTAGTGCCTTTCAAATGTTTACATAGGACCTTTAATAATAAGTAAATGTAAGTATATGTGAGAATAAATATAATAATAATTAAAAATAAAATTTTATTTACATCAATACAAAAATGAACTTACATTAATTGAATAACCTGTCATTCCCACAAAATAGATCAGGAGACACCAAAGCAATGGCTTTGATCTTGATATTCCCGCAAGTCCAAAACTCTGTAAAAAAAATGTTTGGAGATAATTTATACGTACAAATTGGTTGTTTTATATACCTTATAATTACAATGTAGATATTTTTGATAGGTAACTAAAATAAATATAATTTTATTTTATAATTATAATTATAATGTAGATATTTAATTCGATTTTTTTTTCGGGTCACTTCTAATCAGGCTAAAGTAGACCTCTTTTTAAAGTCGGATCTAAATCTACTTAAATTCGGCTCGACCCAATCCAAAAATATTACTATAAGATACAAGTAAATCTCACCAAATGAGAGATTAAAAAAAAAGGTTAAGAAAATAATTAAAATAAATTCTAATTTATAAATTCTAATTTATAATGCTAGGGGGCAGCAATTTTTGTGATTGTTAGCCATCAATTAGCCATCAATGATGATTTAATGGTGTGAGATTTGTGTGAAATTTCATCCAATGGCTCACCTTCCTCTGCTGGTCACATGCTGGCCAACATTCAATAAAACTGCTGACCCTAGACTTTTCCTATTATGTTTTTGCGAAGAGTAAAGCTATTTGCGCCTTTCTTACCAATATATTTTTTTATTCTCTTTATAAAAATTTTATAACTACCAGTAATAAATATAAGGATATTTTTGTTTGAAAACTAAATTCAACATTAAAAATGATTTTAAACGTAAAAAAAAAAATTAGAGATGATTTTAATTTTCATCAGCCAAATTAAATCAGTAAATAGTATTTTAATTTTTGTAGTATAATAAGGAATAATACTTTATCCGAAATTATATTGCCACATTGTACTTTAATTGAAATTTAATTTAGAAGATATGATAGACATTGATATGCTGATAAAAGTAATAAATCAATTATAACGTACCATAAATAAACATGATATAGAGATAATGACTCCAGTTTTGTATGAAATTTTTCCAGATGCCAAAGGACGATATGGCTTGTTAATCTACAATAATAATAATAATAATAATAAAACATATAACATTAATTAGTATAGAAAAGTAAGGCATACCATAAACAAAGTAATAAGCTAGAATGTGTATGTAAAAAAAATTATTTTGATGCATTAATAGTGAAAAATAGATTATATTATTGTCCAAATATATCTGTTTGTTTAAATTATCATTTTCACAATTAATATAAAATATAGTTATTTTTGTTGATATAATATAATGTAATCGGATACACACTTTACGCTGATAATACAACAAAATTAAAATTACAGAATCTAAAATTTCACAAGGCCAAGAAGTTCATACCTTGTCTGTTTCAGGATCAGATAATTGATTTACGCCAACTACATACCAATGCATGAAAATGATAGGAATGATATACTGAGGGAAAAAAAAAGGTTAATTAATAAAACACTTCTGAAGTTATAATTAATAATCATATCTTCTAAGAGAAAAAAAACCTTTCATCTTCTAGAATCATTGGAAAGAAAGAAAAAAAAAAGTGAAAACTTAGGTGTAGTCGACTTCACGTGAAGTTGATGGTTGAGAGTTGTTAGATAAAAATTTAGTCAAATTAATCAAATTATCTAATGGCTCTGAGGCTATCAACTTCACGTAAAAACAATTGTACCTAAATTTTCACAAAAAAAAGTTAAGAAATATTACAAAGTAATATACATATTATTTTGGGGTTGTTTTCATCTCCCTATCAAGACTCGTAGAAGCGTTCCAATAAAAATATTATATTTAAAGTAAAAATACTAAAGAAAAATAATTGAGATTCATAATTTATTTTTCTAATTATTCTCTTCATTATATAAAAAAAACCTTGAATCTCTTTCATTTTTTATTATTTAAAAAAAACATATAGAGTCGACTTTTGCTCATTTAAATATTAGAAAGATAATTATAAACATGCATCATCATGACTTCCAATTGTTTTTATTTTTAGTATTCAAAATTGGTCATTAATAAGTGAGAAAAAATTGGCTTTTATACTATAAAAAAATACAATAAATATATACAATAAGTATTATAAAGAATATTTTTTTAAAAGAAATACCTTTCTCACCATTTGGCACTTGAAATCTGAAACATTTTAATTATTTTAATGTATTGTTTTAAATGGTAAAATAGTAGTTAGTTGTTCTTCACTCAACTACTATATTTTTTAAAAGAATGACAAATTTGAATTTTGTAAAGATATATTTAATAATAACAAATATTTGGTTTGGTAAGAGAACTTTATATATTATTGATCATGTCTATAAACTTTCATGTGAATATAAAATCATTTGACATATTTTTTTAAATCAAACTATTGACTCTAATATAAAAGATTAAAACATTTGATAGATATACTATTTTAGACATCAAAATATGATAATGAATTGTGATTATATTTTTTTACCAATATATCATCCTTCTGCAAATTTATTATTAAAATACCTCAATTTTCATACTATATTTAGTTATACAAAAAAAATGTATGTAAAATTATAACAATTTGATGGTAAGTTTGTAAAAGAATGGAAAATCAATAAAAAAAGGCAATAAATTATTTCTGAATGCAAGATGATATTATTTATGGTATAGGAAGGGTGAAGTGATAAGAGATTTTGCTGGCTAGTGTACATAATTAAGATCGTAATTAAATATTAATCTAATTTATAAACAATAATTGTGATATAGAAGGATGAAGCTCACCTTGAATAAGCCAAGAAAAAACTTTGGAGATATATCTGATAAATTTTCCACTGCAAGGACCGATGCCGAACATATGCTCATTAACTGACCGGAGATAAAAAAAATATTAACTCATAAGTCTCTGAGCCATTCAACGCAATCACTAAAGGAAAAGCACAGGTAAACAATAATGAAAATATTAAACAATGTAAAAAATTGATTAATTGGATGTTCAATTCATTAAATGTGTAGATGGTTATTCTAATATTAAGATTTGGATGAATATTTTAGAGTGTAGCGTGTTTTACTTGAATTGAGCCAATTTAAAAGTCCATTGTTTATATTGTTCAAAAAAGTCATTGGTTACTTAGATCCAGTTTGGGTAACCAACTTAATTAAGCTCCTTTTGATAAAATAATTTAAACAATAAATGACTCTGTTAAAAGTAACTTATAAATAAGTTATTTTGTGTTTGAATTTTTAACTCTAAAAGTGCTTATTTTATAGAAATGTGATGAAAAATAAAAATATTATGAGAGAAGTCATTTTTTTAACTTTTCTATATAAGCTCCTAAATAGCTTTTTAGAAAGTTGCCAGAGATTAATACTACTACTTTTCATAAGTCAAAAGTAAAAAAAAAAAGTTACTTCTAAAATTTTCCAAACGGGTTCTTAACATAACATCTAATTAAATAAATATATTAAAGAAAATGCTAGGAGGACAATGATTTTATTGAACAATATAAACAATCACCAATCAAATAAAAACACACTACACCTCTAAATTAACCTTCTAAATTTTAATATTAAAATAACTATCTGTACACTAATAAAATAAACATCCGATATATCTATTATTTAAATTATTTAATATTTTCATTGTTCACCTATACTTTTTCATATATTAATTTAAAAAATGTTTTCAACTATTCCAACCGAACCCACCCATACCTTTTATTATGAAATGGACAATATTAACAAGTGTGTAGTATAGCATTTAAGGTTGATTGTGATTTGTGAACTAACCACAGTAATTAAATAATAAGAGACAGTAAAGTTTTGGACAGTATGCATGATATCCTTCATAGACTTGATCCAAATGCTTTCTGTATCATACGGTTCAGAAGTTGCTTTTATTAAAAAATTTCGTCTCTTGGGTTTATGAGGTGTGGATCCTCCATGAATGAATTCGTAAGAATGGTTCCAGTTATGGACTTTTCTGTTCTTGTGCCATAAAGCTCTTGCTGTTGCAACTGAACCTAAACAACCAACCCAATTTTATGTTGTACATATAATAAAGACTCGCATGTAATTGAATTCATTTATTAAATAATTTAATAAATTTGACTAAATTATTATTTAATAAATATAATTATACTTGAGTTTTTATCTAAACAAAAAGAAAAGAAAAAAGTGGTACCAGTTGTGATGGAAAGTGATGATCGAGTAGGATGATGAGGAAATGGTGATGTGCCAAGAAGCAGCCTGGAAGTTGAAGCCATTCGGAATCAACAAATTTTGGATCACTTGCAATCAAGTAAGACAACAAAGTTGTGTTTATCATGACACAACATCTATATACACTTGTCCTGCTACTTATATATATAATTTGGGAAAATTTTCAAGTGTATTAGAAATATTGATATTTCAGTTGTTTTAACTGTTAATTTTAATTAATATATTATAAAAAATTTTTTAAGTGTATTAGAAATATTAGTGTTTCGGTTGTTTTAATCGTTGATATCAATTATAAAAAATATATATTAATTGAAATTAACGGTTAAAACAATTAGAACAATGATATTTTTGATACATTCAAAATTTTTTATATTATATATATTTTTTATAATTTAGATCAACGGTGGTTAAAATAATTAGAACACCTATATTCTCGATACACTTAAAATTCTTCCTGTAATTTGTCAATTATTATACGTAGGTCTACTAGTCTTCCGTATAGAATGGATCATAGATTCTACATAGATTTCTATAGACAAAAGAAAAGATCAAATGTCTCACATGGGCACATGTATTGAGATTATGCTATTTAAATTATAGTTTGTTGTCTATTATATTATTTAGTTAAATATTTTAATATAATGCTTTTGTATGAAAATCATGTTATAAATGGGATTGACATATTTGACTAAATAAATATATTTGATTGAATTATTTAATAATAGTTCACAATATTACTTTTATATAAAGACATTGTTATTAAAATATTTATGTGTTATTTATCCGTTTGAAAAAATTTAAAATTATAGATAAAATATTGTTTTATAATAAAAAGTTATAATTATTTTGTTAAATTTGTTTTTTGGCATAAAAACTAAAAAGAAATAAAAAATCAATTCAATAAAAATTAATAAATAATTATAGTTAACTTTTAACACTAGTTAAGTATTTAGTTAAGTAGTTAATAATCAAATTAAACTTAATTTTTTAAATATGACTAAAATTATTAGTGTTCTAAAAGTTAGTTAAGATTGTTGGAATAATTAATTTTCAATAATCCAGATCATCCATATTGAATCACCAAAAATATAACATAATGCGGAAGCGTACCTGAATTCATAAACATAAATTATGATTGGAAGAGTTTGGATCTTGTGGTTCTTTCGATCTTCCTCAACCAAAGCCTTCTGTATTCCTAGGCGGCTAAACTGCAACTCTTTTGATGGGGAAAGAGCAACAAAGGCGGCTTTGGTATATTGGGACCGAAACCCTGAAGGTCTATTTATATTTGAGCATGGCACCCATTAAACCCTTAAGCCCAAATAAAATAGTATCTAAAGCCCAAAAGATAATATATCTAAAATCCAAAAAGATAATTATCTAAGGAACAAAAGATAATATCCGGTTTTATTCTCATTTAATTCCAAATCAAAAGTAATAATGACTTATTTAATTAGCATTTATAACAATAAATGAGATCATCATTATATAAGTCATTTAATTTGAAATAGCATCATTTGTGATTATAATTGATATATGTATTGCCCACAAATAAGTTAGGAAATTAAATAATTTCCTAACAATCTCCCACTTGGGCTATACATATATTCTTTCTTGACATAATCACATTTTATAAACTTTATGCGCGCATCTGAATGCTATTTCTTTCATTACTTTAACAATCTGGTCCGTCTCATACATTAGATATGGAACTACCGCAGCTTTTATCACATTAAATGCCGTGACTAAACCACGCCAATCACCATCCTAATATACTTAACGACATAGATCAAATTTGGATGAGTAATATGGAAATTACATGCCAAGTGATCTCATGCATGTCTATTTCCAGCTGGTCCAACTTTATTGAGATCAGACACAATACAAATATTGCAAATGAACATTTCATATAACATGAAATAAACCATCAACTTAATTCTGAAAATAACTCAATATCTGTCATAGGACATATAGCATAAAATAAACTCCCACTAAATCAAAGCATCATAAATATTGACACTCATCCGAGCAGTGTGCTCATAAAAAACTTTAGGGTTCAATCCCTTGGTAATGGGTCTGCTAGCATATACTCTGTTTCCATATGTCCTATGGAAAAATCTGTTTTTCTTAAACTTTCTCCTTGACAACTAAGAAACTTGATGTCTGTATGCTTCGATTTTGTCAAGCTCTTATTGTTATTGGAGTATAGTACTTACTGACTTGTTGTCACAAAATATCTTTAATGGCCATTTCAATGTCATCTACTATATGAAGCTTAGTGACAAAGTTTCGCAACCATATGCCATGAAATCAGAATCAGAGTACCTAATGATCTCCAAATTTTCTGATCTCCGATAAATAAGCATGTAATCCTTTGTTCTCTTTAGATAACGCATTATGCGTTTAACAGCTATCCAATGATCCATATCCGGATTGCTCAAGTATCTACCTAACACTCCCACTATAAATGATATATCAGGATGTATGTAGACTTGAGCATACATTAAATTCCCTAGTGCTAATGCATAAGGTTTATCATGCATTGCTGTCCTCTCAAGATCATTTTCAGGGCATTGTTTGAGACTGAACTTGTCTCCTTTAGTTATGGGTGTGTCCATTGGTCTACAACTTTTCATGCCATATTTACTTAAAATCTTTTCGATATAGTTCTTTTGTGATAATCCAAGAATACCTTGAGAGCAATCTCTTAGTATCTCGATTCTTAATACAAAAGAGGCATCACCAAAATCTTTCATTTCGAATTTGTCCGATAGAAATTTCTTAGTTTCATGCAACAAGCCTATATCGTTACTAGCAAGTAGAATGTCATCAACATATAAGACCAAAAGGATGTATTTACTCCCACTGAACTTGCGGTATACACATTCATTTATAATATTTACCTCAAAACCATGAGGTAATGACTTTAATTAAACTTGTGATACCATTAACGGGAAGCTTGTTTGAGACCATAGATGGATTTTCTTCTTTCTCTATTGGATCTCCTTACTGACATTTGCTGTATGAATTGGGATTGAGGAGGATTCTCATTATTTTACTGTGCTGTAGCAGTATCTTGAGCAACAACGATATTCTCATTGTTCTCTTGTACTGTAACTGGATCTACAGTAGGATTCTCATTGTGCTCTTGTACTATAACTGTGTCTTGAACAATAATAGGTACAAAGACCTGATCATTGTCAGTTACATAATCCTCATCAAAAGCAACATTCCTAAAATTTCCTTCCCCCCAAACTCAACATCCTCAAGAAATCTCGCATTTCCCGTTTCAAAAATAGACCTTAATGCAGGATTGTAAAACTTGTACCCCCGTGAGCGCTCAGCGTAACCAACAAAGTAGCAACTAATTATTCTTGAGTCCAATTTCCTTTCATGCGGCCTATAAGGTCACGCCTCAGCTGGACATCCCCAAATATGCAGATGCTTTATACTGAGCCTTTTTCCAGTCCAAATTTCATATGGGGTTTTGTTAATTGCTTTGCTTGGCACCCTACTAAGGATGTACACTGCGGTCTTTAATGCTTCTCTCCAGAGTGATTCAGGTAAGGAAGAATGACTAATCATACTTCTCACCATGTCCTTAAGAGTTCGGTTCCTTCGCTCTGCAACACCATTCATGCTAGGTTTGTCTGGCATGGTGTATTGCGGAACAATACCACACTCCTCTAGGAAAAGAGCAAAAGGCCCGGGACGTTGCTCACCTGAACCGTCATATCTTCCGTAGTATTCACCACCACGATCAGATTTGACAGCTTTAATTTTCTTTCCAAGTTGAAGTTCAACTTCAACTTTGAAAGACTTGAAAACATCCAAGGCTTGGGACTTTTCATGAATTAAATATAGATACCCATAACGAGAGTAATCATCTATGAACGTAATAAAGTACCATTGTCCATTCCAAGAGACAGTAAAGAATGGGCCACATATATCGGTATGTATTAGTTCTAAGACATCTTTAGCTCTCTCGGCACCTAATTTTCTTTCGTTTGTCCTTTTCCCCTTTATGCACTCAATGCAAACTTCAAAGTCCGCCAAATTTAGGGGTCTGAGAATTCCATCCGACACGAGCCTCTTAATTCTCTGTTTAGGGATGTGGCCTAGGCATTTGTGCCATAATGATGCTGAATTCTCATTTAGTTTTGTTTTGTACCCGTTTGCAGTATTTCATTGTTATTTTAAGTCAAGCCTATATAGATTATCCACCAAATGACCAGAGCAAATATTATTTGAATTATAAAAGAGACTGACTTTATTGTCTCCGAATGAACAAAATAACCTGATTTGTCCAAACGAGAAACAGAAACCAAATTTCGTCTAAATGACGGTACATAAAATGTCTCTAATAAATCCAAATAAAATCCACTCGTGAAACATAATCTAAAGGTTCCTATAGCTTCGACTGCAACTATATTGCCGTCTGCCACACAAATGTATCTTTCAGCATCACTTGGCGGTCGGCTCCACAGGCAACCCCTTCTTTACACGCCAAGTGGCATATTTGGTACAATCCTTCTTCATGTGTCCCGCCTTCTTACAGAAGAAACAGGTTGAAACTTGATCCTGTTTCTTAGCCTTTTTCTGCTGAGAAGGTATATCCGCAGTAGTATCACGCTTTCTTTTATACTGAGAAGATGAAGCCATGTGAGCATTTTCAGTCTTATCTTGCTGTAGCCTCTCTTCTTCTTGCACACAGTGAGATATAAGCTCATTTAAGGACCAAGTGTCCTTCAGAGTGTTATAACTCACTTTGAATTGCCCAAAGTGTGAAGGAAGGGAAATCAAAATGAAATGCACGAGTAAATCTTCAGACAACTCTAACTTTAGTGCTTTCAATTTTGAAGCAAGATGAGACATTTCCATAATGTACTCCCTTATGTTCCCTGTACCTTTATATCTCATGGAGACAAATTTGCTCAAAAGACTACTTGCCTCCGCTTTTTCATTCTTAGTAAAGAATTTTTCAACATCCTTTAGGAACTTTTTGGCATCTTTATCCTCAGTAATTGAGCCCCGAAACGCCTCAGGAATTGACCGTTTCATGATCATAATGCTCATTCGATTGGATCTCTCCCATTTCTCTATTTTAACCTCATTGAGGTTTTCCGGAGTGGAAGTGGGTTTCTCCTCTCGAAGAGCTGTGTCTAGATCCATACAACCGAGGACAATCTCCACGGTATCCTTCCAAACTTTAAAGTTTGAACCATTCAGCATAGGAATACTGCTAATTTGCGCAGAAACATTGGTAGCTAAAGCCATAGTTTCTGGATTAGAACAAAAAGAACACGCAGTAAATATTAGATATTAATGGGTAAAAATCCATATTGAGATATCTAGCACAACATTAATTTTCAATCTTTGGATAGAAAAATTAACGGTAAGTGATACTCTCATTGCAGTAATCAAATATTGTCAAAATTCCTGTCACACATTAAGCCTTTCTTTGGACCGACTTAATGCACACATGGAAACTTAAACTTCGCAACCTATTTATTACCGCATATATTTTCTATTAATTGGCCAAACAATAACCTTCCTTTGGGCCAATTATTGACCGCATAATTAATAGAAAATAAACAGAAGTATGCAATGCTTATTATTTGGCCAAACAATAAACTTCCTTTGGGCCGATTATTGTTTGCATAAATAATAAACATTACTTTATTTCTTAATTAGTTACCGAAACATGTATTTACTATCAATATGTGTATGTAATTCGGCCAAATATAGACCTTCCTTTGAGCCGACCAATATTTGCATGAATTACATAACATCATATTCCTTATGTTTTGAATAAATCAATTTTCACAAAAGAGGCTACTTTGGCAGCATAATGTTCAATCAATTTATTCTAAAATCAAATCTTTATAAAAAATGGGTATAATAATTCAAATTGTTACTAGTTTCCTCATGTAACAATGAATTTTTTTTTTGTTATTATTAATATGTACACATAACTTGGCCAAATATAAATCTCCTTTTGGATTAATTAATATTCGCATAAGTGACATATACATATTAATCCTTATATCCTAAAAGGATAATCAATTCACTTTACACCAAATTAATGGCACACATAATTTAAATTTTTTTTTTGAACAATCAGAATTTAGCAAAACTCTATTAATATTTTAAAATAAATAAATTTATTACTTAAAAAAAAAATTCTGCCGAGCTGAAAGATTGCCTCATAAAATATATACGTGTCTCAGTGTATAACCAAATAATGATATATGTCTATCAACATATATACCCATTAGCACGTCTTTACTCATATATAGAAAATTCATGATGTGCATCAATAAACATACTAATTAATACATATATATACATATATGACAGACGACGCACATCATGAAAACAATTTCACGAAGCCTTTAGTGATTTTATATGTAATGTAAACCGTGCATGTGTATATATATTGATCTAATAAAAATCGAATATTTTGGATGATTAAATTATGGATGGCTCTGATACCACTTGTTGGAATAATTAATTTTTAATAATCTAGATCATCCATATTGAATCACCAAAAATATAACATAATGCGGAAGCGTACCTGAATTCATAAACAAAAATTATGATTGGAAGAGTTTGGATCTTGTTGGATCTTGTTGTTCTTTCGATCTTCCTCAACCAAAGCCTTCTGTATTCCTAGGCGGCTAAACTGCAACTCTTTTGATGGGGAAAGAGCAACAAAGGCGGCTTTGGTATATTGGGGACCGAAACCCTGAAGGTCTATTTATATTTGAGCATGGCACCCATTAAACCCTTAAGCCCAAATAAAATAGTATCTAAAGCCCAAAAGATAATATATCTAAAATCCAAAAAATAATTATCTAAGGAACAAAAGATAATATCCGGTTTTATTCTCTTTTATTTTAACTAACAATGTTTTTTAGTTTTCTCTTTTTTAAAGTAAAATACTTTTTTTAGATAAATATATTTTAACAATAATTTAGCATTTACAAATTTAGGGAGGTTAATATTTTCTTTTTGCTTTTTCATTTCTCATTTACACATACAATGTCAAATAATATCTGACAATAAAATCGATGTTTTGAGCATATTTTTGTAGATAATAATAAGAACAACAATAATCAAGATGATATCACAGGCGGCTCTAATATTAATCACTACTGAATCTCAACCTCATGAGGTAGGATTATTGGATCAGAACAGCAATAACTATAGTTATAATAATGCTACACCATGGTATCCTACAATTAATACTCTTCCAAGAACAAAGTGATTATTATTGGTGGTGTAGTTACTACTTGCAGCGTAGGTAGTTCAAGTTGTTGCACAACTTGACTGATTATTATAAAGAATTTGATATATAACGAATATTTTATTCATTTTTTTTATAATAGATGTATTGTAATAATTTTTTATAAAAAATATTAATTTAAATTTATTTAAGATTTGATTTATCAATTTTTTTAGTTAAATTAATTTATTTGATCTAATTTTGACAAAAATAATGTGATTTAATCAGTTATATGTATTGAATTTTAATTACTAAAAATATCTTTATCTACTAAACAAAAAACTTGTTTGTGTAAAAATTTTTTAAATAAATAAATAAAATAATTTTTAGATCGAAATCACTCGAATCATCTACTTTTTAAACTTAGATTTTAATACAAACTCAATTTTAATAATATGTCAAAAAGTATAAAAAAATCGAGTGATAAACATAGATAAATATATTTTAAGAATAATTTAGTATTTATAAATTTATTTATGTTACTATTTTCTTTTTGTTTTTTGATTTCTCATTACACATACACTGTCAAATAATATCTGAGAGTAAATTCGATGATTTTGAACACATTTCTTATAACGATAAATAATAGGGAGTCATTTAGATAAAGATGTTAAAAATATTTTTTTTTAAAAAATTAAAATTTAACATATATAATTAATTAAATTGTATTATTTTTATTAAAATTAGACCGGACAAATCAATTTAACAAAAAAATTAATAAATTAAATTTTAAATCGGTATAAATTAAGAATAAAGTATTGTTTTTGTCCCCAACGTTTGCGGTAAATCCTATTTGTGTCCCTAACGTTTAAATCGTCCTATTTGTATCCCAAACGTTTGTAAAAGTGATTCAATGTTATCCTATCGTCAATTATACATTATGAACGCTTTAGTTTGAGTTTTAAAAATATGTTCTTGAAGTTAGAATATAAATATCTGGGATAGAATCGATGATCCACTGCGAAAAATAGCTCATCAAAAGTTGAAACTAATTCTTACAACATTTATATAATTCACTTTTCTAGGGACATAATTGAATCTAAACACAAATAGTGAGTATCAGGGCGGAGCTAGAAAAAATATTAGAGGGGGGCTAAAATTATTTACACAATAAAATAATATTAAAATAAATTTTTTAAGGGGGGCTAAACTGAAATTTACATATAATTTGCATGTAAAAAATTAAAATTAGGGGGGGCCATTGCCCCCCTTTTCCAGTATGTAGCTCCGCCCCTGGTGAGTATAATATTAAAATCGAACACATCCAAGTGAGACCTAATTGAGAATGAATACATCTAAATGAGAATAATTGAAAAATATAATCTGATTTGTTAGTATAATTGATAGTAAGATACATTGAATAACTTTTATAAACGTTAAGGACACAAATAGGATTTATCCCAAACGTTGGGGATAAAAACGATATTTTACTCAAAAGAACTAGAATTTATGATTCTCAAAATAATATATATAATAAAAATATTTTAGTCATTTTATATAATAGGAGTATTGTAGTTATTTTTAATAAAAAATAATATTAATTTAGACATATTTAAAATTTGATTTATTATTTTTTGATTAAATTAATTTATCTGACCCTATTTTAATAAAAATAACATAATTTAAGTGATTATATGTATTAAATTTTAATTATTAAAAAATATTTTTAAAAAAAAACTTTTTTTTTACAACTTTATAGGAGCATTCCCTGAATAATAACATGCATCAACAATAATGAAGATGATGTCACAGGCTCTAACCTACCTCTGCACTGACCGAGAGAGCAGAGAAGCTCTGGCAACGGAAGCTCCGCACCGCCGTCGACGTCGATGTGGATGACGTGCGGCGCGAGATGAAGATGGGATATTTTTCTGTTTACAGCGAACAATGATGTCTCCACTGACTTGCAATTGGTTCTGTTATAATATCTTCATGTTGAAATAGAAAAAAGTCAAAGGACTGTTAGATCTATGCATTCAGCGAGACAAGACATAATATTTATAATTATATCTCTAAAGAAACCGTGAAAAAACTGCAATTTGTTCACTTCCAAAGGAATCATTATTAGCAATTAGCATCAGTCGTCATTGGGATTAGAAATGTCAGTGAGATTAGAAATTAATAAGAGTAAAATAAAAAAAATAGTTCAGAATTGTTTTGGTAATTTAAATAAACTAAATAAAAAAATAAAAAAATAAAAGAACCGTTTAAATTTCTCTCAAAAGAATGAAGTTTCACATAATAAAATTATAATAACTTTATCGTCATTTTTGTCATGGTATTTGTCATTGTATTTGTATCTCTCATAATCAAACGAAAATTAACACGCTAATTTTAATGCACGATATTTCTTATTTTGAACATCAACAAATTAATAAATTTAAAATCATCTTGGTGATTAATAATAAAATTAAACGCTTCTACCCGATTCGTTTTTAAGTTGACCCACATCCCAAATATTTTATAAAACTAAAATTTTGATCATTTATTTTGTTTGATACAAGTTGTTAAATTGTATTATTTTTGTTGTAAGTTTTTCACAAGTTCTTGGCCTTGGTTCAAAACTTACTACAAGCACATTCTCTTTTTTGTATATATATATATATTCTTCTCTTTTTACTTTTAAGGTCAACAATTTTCGTTTTTTTATTTTTATTTTTTATGTTTATAATAAAAAGATAATCTTATTATTTTAAAATATAATTGTAACAATTCAGATCACCCACTAGCATGATATTGTCCGCTTTGGCGCACAAGACATCACGGTTTTGTCTTTGCCGATAGGGATGATAGCCGAAACCCCCTATACTCACTCGTCAAAACGCATCATACTAGAGAGAGGTATCCACACCCTTATAAGCATACTTCGTTCCCTTCCTCAACTGATGTAGGACCTTACACCAATTATTATATTGTGCAATATATTAAAAATAGTAGTGATATAAAAAAAATTAAAATATTAGACTAATTTTAATAAATACATATATATAGTTTATCTATTTTATAATTTAGTTGAAAAATAATTTTGTTTTATAATATATTAAAATTAATAAAATAATATGAAATCATTTATTTGTATTATTTATTATTTGATAGTTGAATTTAATTTAGTTCATTATTGTAACAATTTAAACCATCTGCTAGCACGATATTGTCCGTTTGAGCACACAAGACCTCACGATTTTGCCTTCTAAAATTTTTTTTCAAGATCCGCCACTAATACTAAACTAAGAGCTTCTTCATCCATTACAATAAATGCTTCCCATAAAACTCAACAGACAAATTTTGAATATCTAATTATCAACTACTTTGTGGATATTTAGAAGGAAATGATACTTTATATTCAAATTTAGAATTAGTCAATTTAAATGAGATTTCGTAGAAAAAAAATATGTATTTTGTCATAATTGTATTCATCATCAACATTATTATTTTTAAAGACAATGATAACAAGTTGACTTTATGTTTTGTAATCAATTTGTAGTGAAAGATATATTTGGTGGGAAACCAAATTGAGGCAATAGGAAGGAAGGTAAATGTAGCCATGAATTAAGCTTAGGTAACACAATAAGAGATGGAATAAAAAAAAAGTTATTCAAAAGTTTTTTTTTTAATATATCATAATAGAATGTAATGTAAAAAAAAACAACCATGGTTTTAATCATGGTGCAAATGGTTAATTTCAGTAAAAAAAACAAAACAAAAACAAAAGCACATGTATAACGAAACTATTTACACACCATAAATTCTTGTAACATGGATATGAAGGATTTACAAGATAACTGTAAATTTGGATTAATGCTCAAAATAATTTCTAAAAAAATATGAACAAATTTATTTAGCTCCTGAAGATTTAGCGGCAAAATTTAGTCTCTAAAAAATATGCAAGTCAAGTAGACCTTTTTGTTAATTTATGAGACAAAATTTATCAAGACATATTCTGAACGTGCCATGTGACACTTAGCACTGACATGTCAACAAAAAATTAACAAAATTGACCAAATTGACTCGCATTGATATCTTTTATATACCATATTAAGGTATTGGATATTTTAGAAACCAAATAGATTCGCTTGTAAGCTTTTAAATCTTTTTCGGATTAATTTGAGCATTAACCCTTCTAAATCTATATAACTAGGCCATGCAGCACCATCTTTCAATAATCAATACCTTGCATGTTTCATACATCAAAGATCCATTTGTTGTGACAGCTTTAGGTATCATAGAAGCTGTAGCTGTGGTAACTTTGGAAGGCACTTCATCTTCTTCATCAACTTCAATTACCAACAATCCACACCTACGTCTATTTTACTGGGCTTAAAGTTGTTTCATGGATGCAGAATGCTTCATATTCTCAAAATCCGTCTTAACTTGTAAACCTGAAAAAGTAGAAATCCCTTATCCTTAGTCCTGTCATGTAGGTATAAGTGGTCAATAACAAGATATATGCTTTTCTTGATTATATCATGTGATATTTACTTTAAAAGACACAAATTTTTCAGGTAGCAGTCATATAAGAATTTACTTTTATATGAAGATAATACATTTTAATCACTTGTAAATGGTAAATCCCTGCCTGGGATGTAAGGGATTTATTACTATAATGTGCCATTGATCATGAGTACTGAAATGCAAATATGGTCCCATCCATTATCCAAATCCTAGTATACACATCCCCAAGACTACACTATAATGACACTTCAAATTATTTGACATATTTAATCTCTGTTTTCTTTTATCGATCAGGGTCACGTTTTTGTACATCCTTGAATCAATGTTTCCGGATACAAATTGTATCCAAATAAATTGATCCAAGAATGCATCAAATAGTGATTGTATCAATTGGCTTTTGAAATAAACACTAGGTGCATTGTTCTTGGGAAATCATTATTAGCAAGAGTCATTTTTTGGACTTTTTGGATCCTCTTAAAAAAAGGGGGAAATAGTTGAGGAAGTGCTTTATATGAAATCCTATGAGTTAGTTCTGAAATTTTCAGTAACAGTTTCAAGGGGATCAACCTGAGTATTTTTCGAGATATTCCTTTAACAAAAGGTTTTGAGAGTCCAACTGAGTCAGTGTCTTTACCCTTCTGTGCTTGTTTTTAATTTTGGAGAAATTGAGGAAGTGTGCAATCAATTAATAAGGCATCCAGAAAATCTGATATGGTTTTTCTTTTCACGAGTAATTAATATTTTTACATGTTATTAAGAAGTAAGAACTCAGAAAAATAACTCTTAACTTTTAACATTTTCCATACTCAGGTTATGCAACTATACAGGATTGAGAAATAATCTAGAAAAGCAAATGAAACAAATATATTATCTACCTGAGCAGTTCTGCTAGGCAGTGACACCTGTAAGCAGTTTTGAAGGCCATCAACTCTGTCAACACATAGGTTCTCATGTTAAAAGAGAGAGAGAGAGAGAGAGAGAGAGAGAGAGAGAGAGAGAGAGAGAGAGAGAGAGAACTACCTTCTACTGACAGTTCTTTGAAGATACTGATCTTCTTTAAGAATTCCCTGACCTCCATACTTTATTTCATCTGTATTTAAAATAACCTGCGCGATCATGGAATGCTTACAAAATTAGTTATCTTATCACAGGATATGAAACAAAATACTTGGAAAGCTAGGCCTTCACAATCAGCAATACAGAGGCATTGAGGAATCAGGATAGCTTTTGTCAATTAACGTGAATTGATTCATGACAGACAAAAAATACCAGTGCAAGAAACAATGATACTGGTAAATTAACACGACATGCTACTGTTCTATTATCAAACACTTACTTGATACTCTCCAGCTTCATCTACACCTATGCTGTAACTATCATAAGAATTGGTTGGGTGAAAATTGAAAACAAAGAGAAGGGGGCCTCTGATGTAAGATATAACCTGTAAACAACAGTTGGCATGTTAAAATTCATTCAATATGACATATTGACATAATATCTTCAATGTGAAAATGCTGCCACGTATTATAGAGAAAAGAAAGGAATATTTTAAGGGGAAAAAAAACATTAAAAGAGAGAACACATCAATTTACCATTGAACTGTCATTCACATGGTGGAAGTTCGGAATACGTCTTGAGAGCACTCTCAGATTTTCATCCAGCTTCATCATGTCCTGAAAAGAAAGAGGGAAAGTAAATTGTTTGCTTAGCATCTTAATCAATCTTACTATTTCTTGGAGGCCTGTGACAATCTGAATTGCAACAGCAAGTCAAATACAACAACAAAGCCTTGTATATGATCGATAAAAAGTTAAGATCGGATTCAACAACCTACTATTTTGTTCCTATATAAACTATTGAAGGCAAACAATATATATTGTAATGTACTCATAAATTGACTAGTTTGATATTCCAAGTGTCAGAGCCTGCAAGCACAAGCGCAACAGCAATAACAAGGGAATAAACTAACACCTTATCAAAGGAAAATAAATCACAGTGAATTCCATCTTTTTCCAATAGATCCCACTGACGATTTGCAAGTGAATATGAGTAGTTGTTGCTTGATGTTGGAAACTCAACTCTCTGCCACAGGTAAAACGCTATCAGTTATACATAAGAAACTATTAATGCATATACAGTAGGTGCAATCCTCACCTTTGGATGCCCAAACTCGTTGCCCATGAAGTTCAGATAAGCACGGCAACCAGTTGTAAACGTTATCAATCTGATCATCTATGTAAACAGTCAAGATAATTAATGAGAGTATTCACTTGCTAAAGAGCAAAAATATGGAAATTAGTGTAAACCATACTTTATGTAATGAAGATCCTCTCTGCAAAGATTCCTTATAGTGATGTGAATGTTTATCTATTCTGCCAAACAATATTTCTGCAAATGATTGCCTTCCAGATATGGACTGACAACAAAATAAGAAAAAAGATTAGGTTAAAATCTATGACAAAATAGAGGCCATAATAATTGTAGACATATTGATAAGGGAATGATACCTGGTTGTGATTTTCAGTGTACATAAGCATCCTATCAGCATGTTCTCTACTGGAAATTAATGTGTTGACAATCTGCGGCACAAGATACAATATCAGTGAAATTGTAGTATCACCGAAAAAGTCAGGTAAATGTTGACTAACATGACCAAACAACATCCCATTTAATAATGAAATAATATTTAATTGAGGAGAACCTTAGTCATGCTCCATTCAAGGTCAGGCACACTGTCGAGAAAAGTTGACCACATTTCAGGCACAGAGAGGTTGACATAATAATCAAATCCCAATCCACCTTGAGAAGTTGGCTCACATAATCCAGGGTAAAATGTTGCCTGAACAATAATAGATACACACATTGTAAATATTATGCAAGGAAGAGATCTCAGGATCCTGACAGTTTAGATTTTAAAACTATTATCATTTGCATTTTTTTTTATAGAAAAAGAATTTTGTTAAGATGAGGAGAATGATACTACAAATTCGGGATAAGGGTTCCTCTACACAAAAGCAAAACAACGAAAGATTTATCTATAAAGCACAATTTTCCAATCTCTCAACATGCCTGAGAGGGGAAGTCCTCAATAAAGATCATGACTCATGAGCTTTACACCAAATAGATGTCAAACATCTAATCCTATCCCATAAAATATGCTTGTCAGAAACTCTCTCATCGAAGGTGCATGCACTATGCTCCAACCAAATAGTGGCGAAAACTGCATGGTGCCACAAAAGTTTTGCCTCTTTTCTACTACCAAAACCAACAAATCTAGTCAATCGAAATTGGTCTAGGGTTGCAGGACACACCCAACAATCATTAAAAATGCTAAACAAATTGCTCCATAAGAAAACAGCCATCAGGGAATGAAAAAACAGATATGACTTTGACTCTGAATTTACACCACACACAACACACATCAGGGGAGATAGCCTTACATGGCCTTGGAACCTGCATCATATCATTGGTATTAATTATGTTAAGTACATCTGTCCATATTAACGATTTGATGTTAGTGTGAGCTTTGGACTTCCAAATGGACTTGTCTAGATGGAAAGATGTGTTGACGGAATGAGTTAGAAATTGGAAGAAGGATTTACAACTAAAGCTACCATATGAATCATGAAACCGTGTCCTTTTGTCAGGGTTAGAAGACAAGAAAAAACCAACAAAAAGACCTAAGAGAGTTAAAAGTTCATTCCCTATCATTAAGGTTATAAAAGAAATGAAAGGCCCAACAGAAAGAGGAACCTTGTGTAATGTAAAAGGACCGAATAGGAGAATTATGCAAGAAAGATAGATGAAAAGGACGAGGAAATGCTAGGTTAAAAGAGGTATCCCCTATCCAATGATCTTTACAAAAGTTGAAACGACACCCATTACCTACTATAAGGAAAGCAAGGGTTTGAAAGTTATGTAACCTTGAGAAATGGATTTCCGAGGGGCTAGCATGAGTAGAAGTATTTAACATCACACGCAGTCCTACTTATACCATATTTATTTATGATGACCTGATGCCAAAGAGATTGAGATTCTAGGGGAAAATGCCATAGCTCTTTTGCCACCAAAGTAATGTTCTTTGACAAACTATCAGATGGGGTGGTAGAGAAAAATATGCCAAGTACTGAAGAAATAGGACAAGTATATACATATTTGGGTACAGATTTTATCACAGAAGTCAGGAACTTATGTGCACTCAGTTTGTTGACCCCGTATATCCTCTTTAATGTACTTTGACCAAAATTTTGTGAAATGGTGATTCTTAACCACCTCATTGTCAAAATGGTGTTTGATTAACATAATGAAGGTTTGTACATTTTTAATAGATAGATTGCATTATCCAAAAACACATTCCAAATTGCCTGTCAACAAATGCATTTTAAAAATATCAATTGTAAAGATGCCCACATAAATAACAGTAGCAGATGGAATCGTTGACACTTAAATAATCTGTTCCAGTGAAATCTCTCTTCTTCCTAATCATACTATTTTCATCAAGTTTTTCCAGCAATCATCTCTTCATTTCTTTTTTTTTTAAAATAACTTTATGCAAATGAATCTACATAAATCTAAAAGAGTTTAAACACTTACATCCTCTGCTATGGTGATAATATTTGGGTAAAGAGCGTGTAGTATCTCATTGGCCAGGATAAGATACAATTGTGCATCCCTGTCAACGTATTGGTTACAGTACCTGAAAAGAAACTCTCAGTTTTTTACCTCAACAGTTTTCAATGTCACTATGTTTCCTTTATTTAAAAAGAATAAAATTAAAAATGGGCTAAAAAAATAAACAATTGAAAATAGCAAAGAAAACCATGTTAAGGGGAAGAAATATAACATGGATGCCTTTAGATTCATAGTCTTGGAAGAAAAATGGTGAGAGCCTACTAAAATTTATTTTTCAATGATTCACGTATTTAAGAAGCAATTAAGTTCGAAAAAGGTCTTACTCCTCCAAGTCACCAGTAAAAGAAGCAAAACCATTGTGAGTGTATAGCATAGACGAAACAGAATGGAAGTGGAAACCATCAATCTGATACTCTGTAATCCACCTGTTCAGACATTATTTCATGAGCAATTTAGCATATACCAGCACTTCCTGCCAAATGATGGACCCAAAGAAAAGGTGGAAGAAGAAGAGTAAAGGAGATAACAACAAGGCCACTATTGTTTACAGAAGATTCTAATAGACTAATAAGGTAGACAGGCACTGAATCAATGAGATAGCTATCCACTATGATTATTTCTTATTGCATATACCAGTTCAGGTTCGAGAGAAGGAAATGCAAAACATCAGGGTCGCCATATTTGAACATTCTGGTGCCCCAGAATTTGTGTTGTCCTCGCTTACCTATTCACAAGACAGGCTGGAATAATAACCAGTATGACAATGATGGCAAAGTAGAGTACAAGATTATGAAAAATTATATAGCCTTTTTTTTAGATTTAAGGAACCAAAAGCTTTACAAACGTAAAAGTAGTCACTACCATTACAGGAAACCAGTCAAAGCAATTTCTCACTTCAAAAAGTGAACACACAGACAATATATATCAAATAGTTACTCACTGCAGTCATCTATAAATGATAATTATAGCTGTACCTGTATATAATCTGGAGTCAGGAAATATTCTAAAAATTGGAAGAAATGTAGTTAAAATTTCACAAATTAGACCAACAGGGAGCTTCTTAACCTAATTAGCTACAGAAAGCACAACAAGAATCATCAAAATATGTATCTTGTTGACCATATTATGTGGAGACAAGAAATAGTCCCAGGGTTTCACTTCAGGTTTAGGATAATTTCTATCAATGATACTGAAGCAGAAAAAGAATTTAGGAAAATGGAAATCAAAATAAAAAAACATATATAGGTATTACATTAGACAAAACGAGTTACAAGAAGACCAAATTTAATGACATTCATTCTTTTACCTCGAATTCTAAAAATTCAGAGACGAAATTAGCTATATCAATAATTGAGACCGAGATAATAGGAAAATATCATATGACAGATTAGTAACTGATAAGTAATAACGAACAATTTGCACATGTGATTCAATGAAGAGAGAATCAAGTAGCATGATAAGTACCAGAATGAAAATAACAGTCATTTGATCCATCAAACATTGATAATCCAACCATTTCATCTGCAGCTGCATATGAATGCACAATTTCTAGGAAGACCAGCAGTCCTAGACCTGTGCAGTTAAACCCAAGTTACCAAAATTTTATCATTTGTACAACTGAGATGAAGACAGGACAGAAATTATGTCAGAAGTAAGTCTAATTATATTTATATTTATATCATTTGAGTCAAAAATAGAGAAACATGCATACTGTCACAGTTGCCGTTTCTGGCTTCAATTTCTCTCTCTATTTCTTTCTCAACTTCCTTCCTTTAATTTTGATGACTTTCCAGTTAACAATCACAATGGTAAACATCTTTCCTTTGTAATAAAGGTCTGTCGTGAAACAAATGTATTCTATCATGTTCTCTCCTATACTTACTATTTTCTTTCTTTTCTCTCTTACTTTTCTTTATAGATTTTAGTGCATTATTTATCTGTCTGCTTTTGCAATCTCTTTCCAAAATAACATATTCTTCTATACACAAAATTCACATATTTTATAGGGGCAAAAAACTTATTTAAGCCAAAATATATTTGAATTCATCGAATATCTTAGTCTAACTCAGCAACTTACCACATGTTAGGACTAAAGAGAATATCCTGTGCTATCTCTAGAATATCAAAGACTATCATTGGCGATCTCTTAAGATTGATTCTCATATTTACCTTAATTTGATAATTATTTAATTAGGAAAGTCTCGTAGTATTATAAATAGGGATTAGGATTTTGTCTATTATATCTCATCATATACTATTTCAGAACATTATTCACTCCCTCTTTATTCTCTCTTTCCTTCCTCTCCTACCTAAAGCCCCTAATCCCAACATTGCATTTCAGTTTTCTATATATTATCTTCCCGTCATGATAACACTTCATTCCAAGCAGATAGAGCATTTCCAATTCCAATAGCATATAGCAGTAAGGGCTAAATAAAGTAGGTCAAGATGATCACGATAAACAATTTAAAAAAGAAAAGATATGCACAAGTAAAGAACACCAACCATGGGCCTCATCAACTAATCGCTTGAAGTCTTCAGGAGTGCCATATCGACTACTGACAGCATAAAAATTGGTAACCTGCAACAAAAACAAATGTTTGATATGTTCCTATCCAACAAACCTAAAATAGCGTATATTAGATATTTGCATCGTCAGAACCTAAATGTGAAATATGAGAATGTCACAAGGTCAGAGATAAGCAGCCTGTAGAAGGTAGGAATGCATACATCATACAATTTGGTACCACCTGTTACAAATTATTTTGTATCACATATCACCATATCTGATAGATTCATTAGATAATTCTCCATATTCTCCCAATTCATAAGTCAAAAGTCAAAAGTCAAAAAAGACTAACTCAGAAAGATGAAACTTGCACTCAGATACACCATACATAATAAAAGCACCAAATCTTCCTAATGTGAAGAATTTCAAAAGAAACTTATACATATCAAGCGTGTTCAGAAGAACAACACTAATAGTACTTGTCAAAGTTGCATTTCTACTACATTTTTAAATAGGATTTATATATAAGAGATACTTATACATAATTATACAAGTATATAGATGTTCATATATGGTTATGTGATGATATTATAAGATAGTGTGGCAGCAGTTATTTTTTTTGACATGGCGGTGATTTATCTTTTTTTTTTCGGACTCGAAGAGATTCTTCAATTTATGTTTTACAAAACCAAAAGGTGGTTAACTACCCATTCCTCTATATGTATAGCTATAGATAGGTATAAGTATAAGATAGAAAAGTAATTAAGAATGACAACAAAGTTTAACTTACTCGATAACCAACGGTGAAATAATCCTTGTGTTCAACAACTCCAATCAACTGGATTGCGTTGTATCCAGCTTCCTTTATGTGAGGAAGAACCTGCATTGAATACATGATAAAAAAAATCCTAAGGAAACACACACACAGTGTAAGGACATGAAAATTATGCATATAATCACTTAATTTGGAACCCTTCTCCCGGCCCATAACCCCACACTAAAAAGAACCTTGTCTGTAAAATCATTGAATGAGGATATTTTTGGCTCAGATCCACTAATTCCGACATGAGCTTCATACATCCGTAGGGATTTTGGCACTTCGGGGCTTTTATTTTTCCATTTGTATGCCTGTTCGGGGGATGGTTCCCAGTGGATAGCACAAGCTGGCACTCCATCTCCACCTAAACACATGTACATCATTAAATCAACAAATTCAATTAACACAAAAAGGTAACTATAAATACCCACAAAAAGATCAGAATAAAAGAAACACAGACCACATCTTGGTAAGATGGAACCTTGGGAACAAGTGACCAACACCCATAATAATAATAATAATAATAATAATAATAAGAACAACAACAACAACTGACAAAGCTACAGTGCTCCCCCGACCTGCCTTATGTACATTATTTGAAAGCTACATATATTTAATTTTGATATTAAAAAGAACAATATTTTCTATAATACAACCTGGAGTAATAGTCTTTTAATGATATTCTAACATGATACTTCTGGTTCTAAAATTTATTCTTCAAGATCAAGCAAGTTCTAGATGTATTTTAGTTAAATTTGAAGAAGCCTTATGATCGTTAGTGAACCACAAAGCACCTCAAAGAATCACTTTACAATGAAACCATATAAAAAACACAAGTACAATATATATTCATGAGACCATGCAAAGTTAAATAGTTATATTAAAAACAAAAAAAAAGGCCTCGTAGAAATACACAAGAAGATATTTTGGCAATGGGAAGAAAATACCACAAGATAACAGAGGATCAAATATACTTATAAAATAGTTCAGATTCATTGATGATTTAATGACTTTGAAGAACCCATATAACATTTACCTGGCTGCACATAGGTAGCCCAAGCAGGTACTCGTTCCAATGGTCCATTAGCTGTGTTAAAGTATACCCTGTACTTACTTCCATGAGGAATGCCAGGAATATACTTTTTCAACCATGCTTTCCTACCTTTACGTGTCTCAAACCAGTATGGAATTGGAGGTTTCAGTGCACGAATTCTCTCATTCCATTCAGGATCGACTATCACATTAAATATGTCATACTCCTTGCCTTCATCAATCACAGCATACCTGGAAGGCCCATGCTTTTCTACCCATTCCTTATATCTTGTTTCTGCATCAGGTATGTCTCCCAACTCCTCCATAGTTTGTGGCCCATTAGGACCGAAAATCTCCTCATATAACTTCACTGGCCCTTCAAGACGATTATTTAGGTAACGATCTTCCCCTGGTTGCCAATACTCATCATTTGCTTTCTTGAAGATTTCATCAATGGTGATACCACTGTCCCCTTTATCATAATCATCTACATAGTTATACTGTTGAAAATAGAGCTCATCTGGCTCTTCTCCCTCTCTCAGATTATCTTGAAGAATGATAAACCAGTATCCATAATCATCATGACCAAAGTAACCCTCTCGTGCACAATTTTCTGTAGGAGACCACCCATTGAAGTCAGCAACAATCGCACAATAGCGAGCCCCTGCAGTTACATCATTAACCAAGAAAGAATGGAAAAGAAGTAAGTTCAAACAACAGTAGGTTTTTGCTGGGAACTTGGAAAACAACAATCGTATTCTATCACATTTCTTCTCAAGGACCAACAATGTTGTTTGCCAGTAGCAAGAAATTAAGCTGTTTTATATTAACAACAACAGACAGATAGAAGCAGGTAAAGTTCAAAGCCTCAAGATAAAGAAGTCACTACTTTCATCATACATAATTCAAGATTTTTTTTACTAAAAAACAAAAAAGAAACAACCAAACAAAATGTATACTAAGCATACTAAAAGACAGATTGAAAAAAAAAAACAAAGAGGCCTAGAGGAGAAGGCTAACACCAGTAACCAGTTATAATATATGCTTCCGGAAATATATATATATATATTAGACCAAATTTTCAATGTCGGGCTTTAAGAACCACACAAAATCTAACAAGTTAGACCAAATTTTGGAGCGATGTCAAACCTGGAGCCCACTCCATATAATCCACCCGATGTTCTGGATGACGATGCATGCCCAACAGCTCAAACCTGGACAGACATAAAAATGATGGATTAAATGCAATCCAAAGAAGAATCTGAGCTGGAAGAATACAATCACACATGCATGGCTTTGTGAAATAAGTATTGAAAACTGGACTAATAATTTTACATATGATTTCATGACATTAATAATTTAAAAAATTTATTAGAAACATAACACAGATCACAACTTTTTCCAATCAAAGTCCAAAGACACTGCAAGGAGCATAGCTTACTGCTAAGGGAACCAAAATTACAATAAAAGCTTAACTACAACACAATGCCACAGAAAGACTAACCCAGAAGCCATCTCCTTGAGGTTGGCATGGCGATTGAAAATTTCATCTTTCAGGTCTTTCAATGCTTTATACCTACAAAATCAAATGAAACCAAGTTCTTAGAAAAACGCTTTACCAGATTTCTAATGCATCAAGGAAGAGTTGGACAATGGGAAAAAAGAAATGATGAAAAGCCAATAGTTTTTCTCTCAGTTTAATTTTATGCACTTGAACTGTAAGCTAAACAAATTCCTTTATTTTTTAACATAATCATTCAAACAATGGACATGGAAGGTAGTTACTTTCTGTGACAGGTCAATACACGATTGGATATTTATATTTATATTGACAACAGCAGTATATACAACTTAAATCCATTGTTCTATTTTCTCAGCTACTTCTTTTTCTTTCCAAGATAAAGTAAGGTTGATACCTTTTTACCAGGGAAAATAGTGAAAACATAGCTAAGAAAATTAAGGAAGAAAAACCACTCCTTAGCTTTCCCATGCACAAACCCTCAACCAATTGAGGGTAAAATCATTGCTTTCACGAAACTTCCATCGTTCTATCAAAATGAACAATTAACACCAAACACAAACATCAAATTCTATGAAGCCCTAGACAATTTATAGTTTTCTTGCCTTTCACGGAGGAACTGGCCAAATGCTTTATGTGAAATGCCGCGTTTGGTGAGAAACCCAGCGGGGTGAATGCCCTTGTCGGCATCGGAAGCAGTGTTGGCGGCGTTGGGAGGGCTCTTGTGCTGCTTCTGATGTTGCTTCTGAGGGTTCTCTGAAGCAGAAGCTGAAGCTCTTATGGTTGGTGTTCTTGTTGGGATGAAAGTAAGGGTTTGGGGTTGGGAATGGAGAAAGGAGGAAGTGGTGGTTGTTGGATGGAAGAAGATTTTGATTGGAACCGATAGGGTCGACATTGGCAGTGGTTTCAGATAAGGAGGGAACTGCGTTGAAACTTGAAACACTCCCAAGTAAGTAAGAATATGAGTTTTAAGAGAGGTTTATAACTCCCCTAAAATGGCGGTTTTCAATTAGGATAAAACGACAGAGATTAAAACGACAGCGTTTTATTGTTTAAAAGGACGGCTGAAATTGCCGTTTTTAGCACTGAATCTAATTAAAATTATAAAATTTAAGGTAAATTTAACTTTATGTAAAGTTAATATCTAAAGGTTTAAATAAAAATTTAATCAAATTATTTAACAATTTTCAAATATTAATTTTAGGTCAAACCTGAGTTTCCACCGTTTAAAATCCTTCTTCGCGAAAAAAAAAAACCTTTTAGACAAATCTACCCTTTACAAAAATGGATAATTACCATTGCTTTTAGCACCGTCTTCCATCGTCATCATCTCCCCATTTTCACCCCTCCGAGTCATCAGGTTGTCGCCGGAACTCCCTCTTCATTGCGACGTCGCCGCTGTGCAGTGCCGTCGCTTTTCTGTCCAGTGCTGCCCTTTGCGTCTTCACAGCAATGTCGACCCTCTCTGTTCCAATCAAACTCTTCCATCCAACAACCACCACTTCCTCCTTTCTCCACTCCCAATCCCAAACCCTTACTTTCATCCCATCAAGAACACCAACCGTAAGAGCTTCGGCTTCTACTTTAGAGAACCCGCATAAAGCATTTGGCAAGTTCCTCCGTCAAAGGTAAGTAAACTAGAAATTGCGTACTGTTTCATAGAATTTTACGTTCTGAAATTTGATTTTTGTGTTTGGTGTTAATTATTTTGAAAGATGGATGCAATTTTCATGAAAGCACTGGTTACCCTCAATTCATTGAGGATTTGGTGCTTGGGAAAACTGAGGAATGGTTTATTTCCTTCTTAATTTCCTTATTTATGTTTTCACTATTTTCCTTAGTAAACTAAGTATCAACTGAGAAAATAGAACAGTGGATTTAATTTGTATATAGAGTTAGTTTTAATATAAATATCAATTATTCCTGGCATTCCTCATGGAAGTGAGTACAGGTTATACTTTAACACGCCTAATGGAGCATTGGAGCGAGGACCTGCTTGTGCTACGTATGTGCAGCCAGGTAAATGTTTATATGGATTCTTCAAAGTCATTCAATCATCAATGAATCTGAGTTATTTTATAGTTATATTTGTACTTGTCTTTTTATATTTTTTTCATTGTAAAAGTGATTCTTTGAGTTGCTTTGTGATTCAACAACAATCATAAGCCTTGTTCAATTTTAACTAAAATACATCTAGAACTTGCTTGATGTTGAAGAAGTAAATTTTCGTTTCAATTGCTAAAAGTGGGAAATTGGTCTATCTATCAATGGAGATTTCGTTTAGCAGCCTTGTGTGTATTTGTGTGTGTGTGTTGCTGTACTTCAGAATCAGTGTTTCGTTTTCTTCTGCAATGTGCGGCTGCGAACTATCTGTGTAACAGGCTCTTTTGACATGTTTGGAGAGAGTTGGATTTGTCACAAGGAATTGCATTGGTTTGTTCTTACGAAATTCAGAGGTTGTGGGAAATTTCACTTTTTGTTAGTCTGTGCTGTCTTCAAAAAGGAAAGCTGATTTTTTATGAGGATCTTGATCTGTTTAGATGACATTTTACATCTGAGATACGATTTCATTCTTAGATTCAATGTGGTGTTTAACAAATGGTCTTTTTAGAGGTGTTTCTTTAATAGATATAAGGAGAAATTGGCTTGCCCTGTCACTTAGATCAATTTTGTAGAAAATATGCGTTTTCTTTTCTTTCTTCTTGTTATTATACCTTATCATATCTCTAGCAGTGTTTGGCAAGTGTCTTGGGTATTAAATATAGAAACAATGAGACAAAGAGGATAGAAACAAGCGTTTTGCTCCCTTTTCTAGGACAGAGACACTTTTCCTGTTTCTGTCTGTCTTCTCTAAAGAGGTTTGGGTGTCATATTATCTATATTCCTATCCAGTGATAGTTATCAAATGGGGCCTCTATGTACTGTTGCACAATAATAAGTTCCCTCTTCTATCAAAGGGGGAAAAAACCCTTTATTAGCAGTCCAGCAAGATATGATCAGTTTTTAAAGCATTTTATCATTAGTTGTAACCTTGAAAGACATTTATATATTATTACCATTCACAAAATAAAAAGCTTTTGTTATTTGTGACAATGACAATAGTGAGTGAGGGTGCCAATGACAGTAGCATTGTGGCTTCAATGTGAGAGGAACAGAGAGAGTTGGAGAGGGGGGAAATGAAAAGTAAGAGAAGAAGCCGACATGGGGAAAAATTTGTTGTTTTTCAAATTTTGTTAATGAAAGGATAATTTGAACAAATCAATTCTAGTTATTGGCTGTAAAATACCTTTTCGTTGTTGAGTTAACATTTCCGAAATTATTGAAATTCTAAAAAATAATTGCTAAGTATTTAGGGGGTTTTTTTTGGGTGTTGTTTTTTGTGGGCCTCTGAAGGGTTTAACACTTTAACTTTACAAAGGCTTTGCTGAACAAAGGAAAAAAAAAAAGAACATGAAGCTTCTCACTCTAACTTGCTCTTCTCTCTCCTTAGATACCACCCTTTATTGTTCATCCCTTTTTGTTACAAATCCTCCTCTATTATTCCCCTCTTTTACATCATGTAAATGCAATTCAGAGCAGATTCGTCACTGCAACCACAAATTTTTGTTCTTTTTGGCATGTTTAGTTACCCATAATTTCAAAGTCTGATTTTTGTTTTTGGTTTGTGGTTGGGGTTTTGGGTGCAGGTTTAAGAGTGAGGTGTATCAAAAAGGAAAATGAAAAGGAAGAGGTGCTTCTAGAAGGGATGCCAAAGGAGTACTATGATGATGTATGTATTGTTAATGCACTTTTCTACTCTCTGTCGTTTTTTAATCTCATTGTGGCTGCTGCTCCCCTGGCATAGTTTTTTTTATTTTTTTCCTTTTTCTTTTTAAAGCAATGGCATTATCATCATTGAAATGTTTCTTAATGATAGAGACTCAAGTTTAATTAAGATTTTATGTTGTTATGCATTGGATGTTGTTGTTAATTGTATATTTATTTATTTTTTAGACTGCAGTAGGGATTATGACATTTGGTTATTGGTAATGAATGGTTCAATTGTGTGTATTTTTAAAATTTTGAACATTTGTATATGTTGTATAAACAGTGTGATATTACATAGATTTCTCCAAAAAATGGCCACCCTCTCATCTGCTATTTTAATATAGCAGTTTTGGTGTCGACCGCTGTAACCATGGGGCTAATATGACGCAAATTCTAATGAGGAAATGCTGTATTTTGCCCAAAAGAGTTTGAATATTATAGATGTATATAGTAAAGGATGTACTCTTGTTAGCGACTTAGCAGGGAGCTAGATTTTTTTTATTGTTCAATAAGTTTCGAGAATGCGGGAAAGGTAACTAAATTCGTTTTTTTTTTTTCCTCTTTCAGCATCTTAGTGATTTTTGTTCAATGTTATTTGAAATGTCGTGTTATATCTTCAAAGAAAAAATGCTATAGCTCCACTCGAACTTGAGTTCTTGTTTTGTTGGTCAATTAGGTACTGCTCTTAACATCCTTGCTGAATATGTTTTAAGGCATATATATCATCAAATGATTCTGAATTTTAACTGCATTTTCTGTTGGATAAACATTGTATCAAAATATATATAGTGCATGAATGGACATTTTTCTTCTTGGCCAATTAGTTTGAACTATGAAAATATTATGACATCAGTTTGTCCCTTGGCCATTCATGTATGCCATTTCACTAACCATCGCAAAGATAGGAATGGCAAGCTCGACAACGTGAAGAGACAAAGGAATTGCATCAGTTACGCAAAGAAGAAGATGAGGAAGAAGAAAGAAAGATGGATGAATATAGGGAAATTGGCATGCGACTGAAGGGATACCCTGAACAAGATGTCATAAAAGCACGGAAGTTGGTTTCAAGCTTTATACTAGCTGCGGAAGAAATTGAAGAGGTAATTTCTTGGTGAAACGATATCTTTAATCGTCATGGAAATGCAGTTTTTGTTTTCAATGTATAAATTTAAAGGAAAATTGTAAATAAGAAAAAGAAGAAATGGAAGGGAAAGTGGGTTCATTATGTCTGACATGTATCTCATTCTAATAGCTTTTTTAACATCTTTTTTGCATAAAAGTTTCATCCCTTGCAATTATGTACAATTTATGGTTATTAAAGTTGTCTCCTTCTTTATAACTTGTGTATTTTGTGCATATAAGAGAATCGTAAGGAAATTTTCATACCAGTCAGAGGCCTTTTCATGCATGCGTGTACGGTTTTTGACATGTTTTAGTTGGTGTTAACTCTTTTTAACTAGGATTCAATGATACTAGTGTGAATGATTGATCACTTTTGTCTTTATTATTTGGTAGAAAATCGAGGAAGCTGCTGAGAAAGGAGAACTCAATGAACTTGTTTTAATGGTCATATGGAACCGGCTTGATCTTGCCCGGCGTGATGTAAGTTGTTCTTTGTTAAAAATATTTGTTTCATTTTCTCGTGAACTTGATTCTATTCATATTTCTGATTTTGCTTACCCAAGAACTCAGATTCTTCGATTCCTTTTATGTGTTCTCATGTAAAACTTTCAACTTTCAATGACTTCTCTTAATTTGAGATGGATTATCCAAAATGAATATTAGCATTAGTGCAATATTTTCTTCTGTTTAATCCATGGATCCTGCTGTCTAATTTCATATGTTATTTGCTCACCACTTTACAGGAGGAAAAGGATGCTATAAGAAGTCTGGATCTGTTATACAGAAGGGTTGAGGTAACTGATCCTCTTTTTTGTTCTGCTTACTACATAACTTCTTTAGGAGTTCTAGAACTCTGTTAATTTTCTCAGTGTCCTCATCCTTCTTTTCTCACCACACACACAAAGAAGAGAAGGAGAGACTGGCTCACTAAGAAGGCTGTGGAGGCTCCTGATTTTCTACATAACTTGATGGATAATTCTGATTTGGCTGCGATGGATTGATTTGTTTATAGCCATTTGGACTGTGAATTGCTGCTTCTCCTGCATAGCAAATGCATACACAAATAAATATTATTGGGTACCACCCTCTTACCAGATGAAAGTGTCCCTCTTTAAGTATGCAATATTTGAATGTCACACAGTCCAACGTAAGTTAATGACATGGTTTAGATAGAATCTTAGTAAGTACTTTTGTTAACCCTCCTCTTATGGGCAAGTTCTTAGGTTTGAATTACAATTGCTCAATTTTATGGCAGTATCATAATTTATCTTGCCTTGTAAGTTTCGTACTCTAAATGTTCATACCTTGTGTATGTTAGAAGTTAGAACCCCACTTTAGCTGCTCTTGCTAATTTGATGCGATGCGCACCTGTAAGAAACCACACAAGAAAAGGGAGAGAATAGGTATTTATTTACTCACTGTGAAGTACTAAAGTTGGGTCTCAGCCTCTTAGGCTCTCAGCTCTACTGCTTGGGAAGAAAAACACATCAAAATTAGCAAAGGGAGAAATGAGGCACTGTAGCAGCCTCACTCTCCTAGCCAATTCCTACCAATCTCCTACCTTACCTCCACACCCTACTGTGCCTAAATAAACATTTTCCCCATAACAAAAAAACACAACGCACCCATATTTTCTACTACCAGACTAGCAGTCTCTCATTCCTAACTCCCTTTACAAGTTAGTTAGAACTTAGAACCTAAGGTCCCACTCAACCTTCCAATATTCTGACTTTGAGTAATCTCCAAACTGCCCTAAATTTCTTACACTTATAAACTTGAAGTCCATTGGGAAATTTGTATTTAATCCTAACACCACCATTAAAAAGAGAGCCCGTGTTTTCCATAGCACCTAAGGTTATCAATCAATCTAGTAATTCATGTCTTCCCATGATTAACCAATGTTGATTTTAATGCATAAACCATATGACTTTTGGCTCATATTGCATTTCTTCATATTGCCCCCTCCCCAAAAAAAATTTTTTGTTCTTTTTTTATTTATTTTCTGTTCTTGATTGTAGACTGAGATCTTGAGACGAGAGGCTACCCCTGCAATGAGACTACTCAACGAACTTTTGATTATGTATGATGGCTTTGACTTCAGTGAATGGCTGAAGAAATGTAAAAAGATCATGATTGATGTTTTTCCACGGGAGGATCCATTTAGTGTTCTCATTCCACCAGGATTTGAGTCTTTTGACATTGACAAGGTAAGCTACACCTATAGACTTTCGTCGAATGATATGCTTGTTTAGTAGCTTCCCTAAGTTTGAGTTATTCCCTATCTCTACATCCCCTAACAGATTTGTTTCTCAAATAGAAACCCGTGTAATTTTGTCCTTGAATTTAATATTGTTAGAACAAGTTGATCCTTCTCCAGGACCAATGCTATTTTATTCTGGGATAAAATTGTATGCGTTCTATTTCCAGAATGAATTTGTTGCACCCTATAAAACAGAATTTTTGTTTTTCTAAATTCTACGGTTCCACTGAATAAAGTATTAATACCAATATACCACAAAATCTAAACTAAGTTCATGTTTTATATGACCAAATACTGGTCTACTTTGGAAAGCTCCTCCCTTTCTTAGCGGTTTCAAGGTTGAGTCTCACGATTGTATAAAATTACGATAAGTCCACAGTAATTACTGAAATAGGCGTCAATAGTAAGTGCTTAAACTTTATTCAAGTTTATCTGTTTATACTTGAATACATAAATCTGGTTAAGGACAAGAATAGTGTAGATACTATCTATTGTCTAAAGGGCAGTTTGGTGCACAAACATCCCGCGTTAACGTAGGATATGGGAAGGGCTGCACCTAATATACGCAGCCTATCTATTGTGTAAACTACAAAAATTTTTAGTTAGAGTTCCACCTCTATCTGAATAAATACATATAAGTTATTAATTTCAATAATCTTGTATGGTATCAGCTTGAAGGGCCCCTGCGACCGACCCTTGAAGACGATGGTGCTCTATTGAGGGTGGACTTCGTAAGGGAGGTGGATGCATTGCTACAAGAAGTTCGAGCCGATCAAAGTGAAGTGGAAAATGCAGCAGGATTCGATCCACAATCTGTTGCAAATAGATTGAAGCAACAAGAGAAGCAACAAACAATACGCCAAGTAGAAGCTCTATTAGATTTAGCAATTGGTTTGACATGGTAGCCTTCTTTTTATTACATTTTTCTTATAGTATAGTGTTGATATAAGAGTTTGTTATGCACTAAGTTTGTAATCAATTAGCTTCATTTTATAACATACATTTTCCCCTTTCGAAAGGATATGAAACCATAGCATGTCAATTTACAGGTAGAAGTTTTAAACAAAAAGTAAGAATTCAGTGGTTAGATCAACGAGTAGTTGAGTCTACGACTTATCTTCTGCGCCTCACTAATTCATTTCAAATGAATAGAGTTGGCAATGAGTAGGGTAGAGTACGATTTAAACCCCACTCTAACTCTATCCGCTAGATTTAAATTTTTTCTAAAATTCAATCTTATCTTATTTGCAGATTGAGAATCTCTCAACTCTAGTCCTACTCGTATTTTAAAATTTTATACTCGGTCCTACTTAACCTGATCTATAACAAATCAATTTTTTCAATCAAATATAATATTTAATTATTTTATAATTCATAAACATACTAATAAAATAGAAAATCCAAAATTAAATCCATCTTAAAATTAAAAACAACAAAATCATAATAAATCTATTTTTAAATTACAAAAAAAAAGTATGAATTTGATTTCTATAAACTTTATTACATATGTATGGAGTTGACGATAGGTAAGGTAGGGTAGGATTTTTACTCCATGCTAACTTTACCCGCGGATTTAAGTTATTTCTAAAACTCAATTTTATCCTACATGCGGGTTTAGAATCTCTTAACCTTAATTCTACTCGCACTCTAAAATTTTACACCCGATCCTATCAGACTCGATCCAAAACAAATCTAGATAAAACACAATATTTAATTATTCTATGATTCATAAACATACTAATAAAATAGAAAATATAAAATTGAGTTTATATTAAATTAAAAGTAACAAAATCATAATAAAATTGACGTTAAAATTACAAAAGAAAGAAAATGTGAGTTTGATTTCTATCGACTTTAATTAATATATATATATATATAATAATTTTTAACTGCATATAATATATTAGGAATATGAGTTGATCGGTAGGATTAGATATAAACTTTAATCTGATCCTACTTCGCAGCTCAACCCGCTTCACTACGGGTCAGTTGCCATGGTCGGAGTGAAAATCTACGGGTATGTTAGTATTACCAGCCCTATTCATTTAGCTTTGAAGTTTATTTTCAACTCTGATTTCCTTTTTTATATTGTTTTTGATAAAAGAAAAATGGTGAATTATTTATTTTTTGCAAAATGTTTTATTTTTATTTTAATCTATGATTAATTTAATAAAATGATGTGAAATCGGTGATTTTTTTTTTGTCGATTAATTGGACAACTCTCAATTTTAAATTATACAACACACCTACTCATATACATACTAAAAGTTCTATCACTACCAAGCTATAGCTGGGATTCCAACCTTAGATGTGGCTTCTGTGAGGCCAACATATTGGCCATTGGTGCAATGCCTCGGCCAATCGGTGAGCTTCTAACCCTCATTAACAGGACTAAGGGGACGGCAAATTCATGTTTTTTTCTTTTGGGTTTACATTCAATTGGTTATTGTTTGATGAGAAAATACTTAATCCACGTTCTGACAAATTTTTTACACATTGTTTGGATCAGTAGAAAATAAAAGGAAAGAAAATCTTTGAAGAGAAAATGAATGAAAAACTTGTTTTAGGTCATTTGGATGGAAGAGAAGAGAGGATGGAAAAGAAAAAAGTTGTATGGGACCTATTTAATTTTTTTTCACTCATGACCTGCGAAGAAAACTAGAGAAGGAAGGAGAACTAATAGTAAAATGATTTATATACCCTTGAGTTGTTTATAATTTGTGTATCATTTTGTTTTTATTATATAGTTTTTGACAAAAAAAGATAGAGTTAGTTTTTTCTGTTATAACATTTAAAAATTATTGAATAACGAAGACAATAAAAAATATATTTATAAAAATAATATATTAAAATCTTGAACATTAAATTAAATAACTCATTTTTTTTGAAAAAAAAAACTTAAATACATTAGTAATGTATAATTTATATATAATACAAAAAGGGTATTAACGTAAATTTACTATACTTTCATTTTCTCTCCTCTTAATTTTCCTTTCATCCAAACAAATGAAAATTTTTTCTCTATTTTCTTTTTATTCATTTTCTCTTTATCTAAACAATATATAAAAAAAATTACTTTTTCTTCTATTTTCTTTTCTTTTATTTTCTTTCCTCTCATTTTCTTTCCTTTCATTTTTCATCCTACATCCAAACACACTCTTAATGTCAAGAGGTCTTAAAAAAAAAAAACCATTCCAATCTTGGTTATTTGACGCTGTGAGACTGAATGACTTTTTTTTGTTAGTGAGTTCTTTTTAGGTTTAATAGAAATCATCTAAGTGACATGTTGTCTTGTTTATCGGGATTTTTTCAATAAAAAAATGAAAAAAATTATATTTCTCCAAATATAATTTTTGGATTTTAATTCCTAAAATATGATTTTTTTTTTTTGACATTTAAGTAAGTTTATAAAAATGGGCAAGTTCGCCTAACTCCCGGCAAACTCCACTCAAATTTTTTGAAAAATACACTTTTAATCCATATTATTGTCTAGAAAATAGTATATAAATTCACAAACAGTATATAGGAATGCACAAAAATACACAGACAATAAGCAAGTAACAAAAGTTTAGAAAAGTCAAAAGCAAAATTCAATTTGAATTCAAATGGTTACAAGTTCATGGTTCATCACCAAGATTCTAAAAACTTCATGTGCTATCTATCAACTTGCATGGATTAGAATTTTCATGAAACATGGTTAAAGAATTAAAGAAGCAAAGTTTGAGTTGAATACAATAATCATCAATTGGCTAGATATTGCTAGAAGCTAACATATTGGAAGCTTGAAGAATTTTGAAGAACATTCAAGATAATAGCACAACTACAACATTTTACAATATTGAAGAAATTCAAAATCAAATTGAATTGAAATTAGAAGATTATGGAAACTACATGAATGCAAGTTGAAAGAAGATTCATGAAGCCAACTCATAAAATGGTGGTCATTACAAAATTGATTTGTGATTCATAAATTATTATTTTAGTAAAAAGCATTGCCTATATAAAGATACATATGTCTTGTGTATTTTGTGTGTTTCATAATGAAATGAGTATGTTTTGAAATTCTCTCATTTGTTTTATGAGTGTTAGTTAGTTTGAGAGATGAAAATATGATAGTGTCTTTTATATGAGTGAGTGATTATAGGGCCAATTAAGTTGTGGGTATTATACTAATATTTGGTATCAGAGCTGGTTAATCCAGTGCCTGGTGTTTGAGAGTTTGTGAGGTGTGAGAGAGTTCTCACATAGTTGTTTATTCATAGAGTCAATATGGCAAACACTTTCAATATTGTGTGGTCCGGTCCCAAGTTAGATGAAAAACTTGATTATAGTTATTAGGAGACTTTGATGTCTACCCATTTGAAGGCCCAGAACCTGTGGAATTTCATTGAACCGGGTTTGCAAGAAGGAGCAGATGCTGCCCAACAAAGGAGAGATCAATTGGCGCTATCTCAAATTCATCAAGGAGTAGATTATATGGTGTTTGGCAAAATTGCAAATGCCAAAAGTGCAAAAGAAGCATGGAACACGTTAAAGCTATCATACAAAGGCGTAGATAAAGCTCAGAAAGCAAAGCTACAGTCTTTGAGAAGAGAATATGAAAGGTACGAGATGTCTAGCTCAGAAACTGTTGAGTAATATTTTACTCGTGTTACAAATATTGTCAATAAGATGAGAGTCTATGGAGAAGATATGCCCGATAGCAAAGTGGTGGAGAAAATTCTTCGCACCATACTGATGAAATATGACCATGTGATGACTACGATACTAGAGTCACACAATATGGATACCATGACAATTGTAGAGTTGTAAGGAACCATGGAAAGCTACATCAGTAGAATACTAGAGAAGTCAGAAAAATCAACCGAGGAAGCCCTGAAAAGCCAAGTGAATTTAAACAATATTGCAGCATCAAGCCGTACGCAAGAAGGATGAGGTCGCGGTTTTAATTTTCAAAGTAGAGGTACAGAAAATTTTAGAGGAAGAGGTCATGGCAATTACAACCAAGGAAGTTACAATAATTTTACACCACCTAATCAAGGAAGAGGTGGAACGAATTTCAGGCCTGTCAACCGAGGAAGAGGTCGAGGTAATTTTTATCAAGAAAAAACCAATTTCAAATGTTTTCATTGTGGAAAGTATGGACACAAAACAGCAGATTGCAGATTAAAAGTGATGAATAATAATCAAGCACACGTTGTAGAAAATCAGCATCAAAATACTAATGACAATTCAGGTACTCAGACTTTATTTTTTACAAGTAATTCATGTGCTAAAGATGAAAATATATGGTACTTGGATAATGCTTGCAGTAATTATATATCTGGTAGAAAGGAGTTATTTTCTTTATTAGATGATTCAGTTAAACTATTATTGAAGTTTGGTAATACTACAAAGATCCCTATTGAAGGAAAATGGCACATACCAATTAGATTGAAAGATGATTCTCTGAGTTATATTTATGATATTTTCTATGCTCCTAAACTTGATTACAATTTACTGAGTATGTGGCAATTATCTGAGAAGGGATATAAGATGATAACTTATCGTGGATATTGCACTGTATTTGACAACAATGGAAGGTTTATTGATAAAGCAAAGATGACTTCAAATAGAATGTTTCCATTAAAAATTCAACATGTTAATCCCTCTTGCATGAGTTCTGTGATACTTGATGATAATTGGTTGTGGCATATGCGATTTGGGCACTTTCATTTTTCTGGCCTAAACTACCTGTCAAGAAAAGGACTTGTTTCTGGTCTACCACGGATTCATATTCCCAATTGTGTTTGTGAGATTTGTCAACTGGGAAAGAAGCACAAAGATCCATTCCCTACAGGAAAGTCTTGGAGAGCTAGAAGATTTCTTGAAATTGTGCATTCAGATCTCTGTTCTGTAGAAGTTTCAAGTAATCGTAGTAACAGGTACTTTATCACTTTTATTGATGATTTTAGTAGATATACATGGGTATACTTTCTGAAGCAAAAATCAGAAGCATGTGATGTCTTTAAGACATTCAAGGCATTTGTCGAAAAACAAAGTGGCTGTAAAATCAAAATTCTCAGAACAGATAGAGGAACAGAATATCTTGCATGTTCAGACTACTTTAAGCAACATGGAATTCAACACCAACTAACAACTAGATACACTTCTCAACAAAATGGAGTTGCTGAAAGAAATAATAGAACCGTCATGGATATGGTCAGATGCATACTCAAGTCAAAACAAATGCCTAAAGAGTTTTGGGCAGAAGCAGTCACAACAGCAGTTCATATTTTAAATAGGTGTCTAACAAAGAGTGTTCGTGATAAAACTCCAGAGGAAGCTTGGAATGGAAAGCGGCCTTCCATTTATCATTTTAGAGTCTTTGGGTGCATCACTTATGCCCATGTACCAGATCAATTAAGGAAGAAGTTAGATGACAAAGGCGAGAAGTGTATCTTTATTGGCTATAGTACAAACTCAAAAGCATACAAGTTGTACAATCCAGAATCAAAGAAAGTGATCATCAGCAGAGACGTGACATTTGACGAGAAAGCCATGTGGGACTGGGGACACAAAGACAGAAAAGCATCCGATTATAATTTCAAATACATGTGATGATGAAGAAGAAAGACAACCAGACGCAACCAAACAACCAGAATCATCTAGAAGACCTCAAAGAGAGCGGAGACTACTTGCTAGATTAGCAGATTATGAAGTTGGCAATGACAACGATCCATCCAATGAAGAAATCATAAATTTTGCTCTATTTTCAGATTGTGAGCCGTTGAACTATGAAGAAGCCTCTAAAGACAACAATTGGAAGAAAGCAATGGATGAAGAGATTCATGACATTGAGAAGAATGACACATGGGAGCTAATAGATTTACCAGCAGATAAGAAGCCAATTGGAGTAAAGTGGGTTTACAAGACTAAGTACAAGACTAGTGGTGAAGTTGATCGTTTCAAAGCAAGATTAGTTGCAAAAGGATACAAACAAAAACCAGGTATCAACTACTTTGAAGTATTTGCTCCTGTTGCTAGATTAGACACTATTCGTATGATTATTTTACTCTCGGCTCAAAATAAGCGAAAGATACATCAAATGGATGTTAAGTCTGCATTTCTAAATGGCACTTTAGAAGAAGAAGTGTATGTTGAGCAACCTGTAGGATATGAAGTTCTTGGAAAAGAAGATAAAGTTTATAAATTGAAAAAAGTTTTGAAAAAAGAAGATAAAGCAAGCACCAAGAGCATGGTACAAGAAGATTGATTCTTATTTCATTGAGAATGATTTAAGAAGATGTCCGTTTGAGCATACTCTTTATATCGAGTTCGTTGAAAATGGAGATATCTTGATCGTGTGTCTTTATGTTGATGATTTGATCTTTACTGGGAACAATTTGAAGATAATTGTAGAATTCAGGAAGGCTATGATAAAGCACTTTGAAATGACAGATATGGGCTTGATGTCTTACTTTCTTGGCATTGAAGTAGTTCAAAAAGATGGTGGAATTTTCATTTCTCAAAAGAAATATGCAAATGATATTTTGAAGAAATTTCATATGGAGCACTCAAAACCAGTTTCTACTCCAGTCGAAGAGAAGTTCAAATTGTTGAGAGAAGATTAAGGAAGAGCAGTAAATCCTACATACTACAAAAGCTTGATTGAAAGTCTAAGGTACTTGACTGCGACTAGACCAGATATTGTGTTTGGAGTTGGTTTGCTTAGCAGATTCATGGAGGAACCTTGTACCAACCATTTGCAAGCGGCAAAAAGAATTTTTCGATATATCAAAGGTACTTTAAATGATGGTATTTATTATAAAAATACTACTGAAGTGAATCTTGTCGGTTACACTGATAGTGATTGGGCTGGAGATATAGAAACAAGAAAAAGTACTTCAGGGTTCGTATTTCATCTTGGTTTTGGTGCAATTTCTTGGTCTTCAAAGAAACAATCAGTAGTTGCTCTCTTTACAGCAAAAGCAGAATATATGGCAGCAGCAAGTTGTGCAACACAAGCAGTTTGGCTAAGAAGAATTCTTGAGGAATTGAACGAGAAACACAATACTCCAACAACAATATTTTGTGATAACAAGTCAGCTATTGCACTTTGCAAAAATTCAGTATTTCATGGAAGATCGAAGCATATTGATATTCGAGTTCACAAAATTAGAGAGTTGGTGAATGAAAAAGAAGTTGTGATCGAATACTGTCCAACTGAAGAACAAGTTGCAGATATATTTACAAAGCCATTGAAGACTGAGTTATTTTACAAATTGAAGAAGATGCTTGGAATGATAAACTCTAAAGCTTGATTTAAGGGAGGCAATGTTAGAAAATTAAATCAAGAGGTATGCAAGTAACAAAAGTTTAGAAAAGTCAAAAGCAAAATTCAATTTGAATTCAAAGTGGTTACAAGTTCGTAGTTTATCACCAAGATTCTACAAACTTCTTGTGCTATCTATCAACTTGCATGGATTAGAATTTTTATGAAACATGGTTAAAGAATTGAAGAAGCAAAGTTTGAGTTGAATACAATAATCATCAATTGGCTAGATATTGCTAAAAGCTAACATATTGGAAGCTTGAAGAGTTTTGCAGAACATTCAAGAGAATAGCACAACTACAACATTCTACAATATTGAAGAAATTCAAAATCAAATTAAATTGAAATTAGAAGATTATGGAAACTACATGAATGCAAGTTGAAAGAAGATTCATGAAGTCAACTCATAAAATGGTGGTCATTACAAAATTGATTTGTGATTCATAAATTATTATTTTAGTAGGAAGCATTAAGGTACATATATCTTGTGTATTTTGTGTGTTTCATAATGAAATGAGTATGTTTTGAAATTCTCTCCTTTATTTTATGAGTGTCAGTGAGTTTGAGAGATGAAAATATGATAGTGTCTTTTATATGAGTGAGTGATTCTAGAGCCAATTAAGTTGTGGGTATTATATTAACAGACAACCATTGTAATACATAAGTACACCGGAATAAGCCATATTTAACAAAAAAAATTTAATTATAAATTAAAAAAATAACTATTTGCCAAAAATAATCCACTTCAAATATATCAGATTGGAAAGTTAACAATGGTAACCATTATCATCGTTTCCAGAGTGGATAACAATCTTTGTTATTTTTGGGTAATAGTTATTTTTTTAATTTATAATTAAAAAATTCTGGTTAAATATAGCTTATTCCGGTGCACCTATGTATTTTTAGAGACGATAACAATGGTTGACATTGTTAAATGCGGCTTATTTTTTTAATTTATAATTAAAAAATTCCTTGAAGAAGTCATGCTTGTTGTCTATGTATTTTTGTGTATTCCTATATACTATTTGTAGATCTATATACTATTTTCTAGATAATGATATGGATTAAAAGTACGTTTATGATAATAACTTGAGTGGAATTCGCGGCGTAATTTATAGAGTTCGTCGGGAGTTAAGCAAACTTGCCAAGTTTTATAGAGTTCGCCGGATCCAACAAACTTGCTTAAATGCAAAAAAATAATATTTTAAAAATTAAAGTCCAAAAATTATATTTAAAAAAATATATTTTTTATTTTATTATTAAAAAAAATCTGATTTTCTAGTAAAGTATTAATATGAACTAAAACAAAAGTTATCCAATATCTTAATCCCTATAGTATAAATTAATCATGTTCTTCTTCTGTTAATAGTATCAATTTTCTTCTCATTCTTTTTTTATTATCATCGTCATCAAAAGTCCCATAACTAACCATATATTTTTGATAATCAACATTTTTATTATCAACCTCATCCAAATTCCACAAAGTAATTTTTTATCGGCTAACTAATAGGTGAAATGCACACATACAGAATGTGTATTACATTGATATGATTTTTACAAATTGAACCATCCAATTAATTAATTTAGAAAACACTAAAAAAATTTTTAGTACTTCTTAGTCAACATTAGTTGTGTCGATGACAGGGAGATCGGTTAAGGGAATTCGATGGAATTAGTGTTGACAAGGAGGAGGCCGAGAATGAAGTTAGCAGAGCGGTTATTAAACTTGTGATTAGCAGAAATAGTTAGTGTTAAAGTATATGAAGGTTGAGACATAGCAAGATTTGATTGGTGACAAACAATGCACAAAGAGTTGGAAACTTTACTAAAAAATACGCTTATTTTCTCACAGATTCAGCGACTTCCTACGATTTGTCTAAACTAGTTTTTTTTGTAAGTTTCCTTCCACATGCTCTTTATATTCATTACAATTCTGTATTTTTTATCTTTTGTAAAGTTATTATTTTTTTTTTATCAAGTTCTTCTCTTTTGTAATTTGTAATTTTTACTCCAAATTCATGTGAAAATTTTCTTATTCGAAATTTTGTGGAGTGTTTTTAACCTTATTTTATTAAGTAAAATTTGTTTTTTTTTTTTGTGTATTTTGATTCTACACAACTTTTTCTTTTTTATTGATAAAGTAAGACTTTGATGCACAACTGATATTCATAAAAAAAAGTAGGTTTCATTTCGAGAATCTAGATTTTGAACGATCTTAAATAAANTAAATGTGTTTGCAGTATTATAATAAATTTTTTTATGAGATACTAAACATATTTTCAATGTACGATATAAATTTTTTTATTAGTTAATCCGAATAATAAATGAAATCTAAAAGCTTTATAATTACCCTAAAGCATAGTTTTTAGGTAAAATCAAGATATAAATCTATTTATTACTTAATTTTGAACATGAGGTGTCTCTCTGCTTTGGTCTAGTGGTTATACACTTAACTGGTATGCATGAGATCCTAAGTTCGAATTTTATTGGTGTTATATACAACATCCACAAAGTCTTATCCAAATGGGTAAAATCAATTACATAGATTAAATAATAGCAATATATCTATTATTCATAGATTTTGTTTGACTATTTCTTATAGAGTATTTTAGACCTTTTGTCTATAATCAATGGTCCATCTTTAATTTTTCATCTACTTTTGGATCTTTCTCCTAGACGTCCAAATGATCTAAAATAAATTTATCTGCCTTATCTAATTTGGGTTAGTCGAGTGATTAATCCACTCGTCTGCTTAAACAAGTGTCAGGTTTGAATCCCACCCTTAACATGTAGCAATTCATTAGCCAGCAGCAAATTCTTATATCGAGCTCAAATCTACGACGAATTAGTCATTAACCTGTTAAGTTAGAAAATACCGTAGACGACCCAAAAAAAATTCCGCTATCTTTGGGACTCTGGGAGCTACTTTACTGTTTTGAAACACCAGTATTTTGGAATGACTTAGCATAGTCTACCTTACTCAAGTAATCAATAGTTTGAAACTATAATCAAGCGATTCAAGGTAATCCTGGTTTAAAATTTGAAGCGAAACATATTATGATTTTACTAAGCTTGTCACTATAAGCATGATACTTCTGCACTTGTATAACTAGAGGTAATATCATTTGTTTATAGACATCATTCTTTATAAGCTTTTTGTTCTAATAATTACAAATTTAATTACATGAATAAAGTACAATAAAATTTAGATATGTGCATGTGTATGAGAGAGAGTCTCTACTCTTGTTTCTTTGAATAATCCCTTGGTCCAAATATTGTGGACCCAATTCTCACATTTGTACTACCCATTTCAATCTGAAAAGGCAATAAATGTATATATAACCACATGAATTCAATCTCCAAAAAAAATAAAAATAAAAAAAAAACACATGAATTAGTTGCATGATTGGCCCATAAAAATAAATAAATTGCATGCAAACTGGAACTGTGGAACAATTGATACAAGTAATAATTCTTAGTAAATAAATATCAGTTGATCATGACCTCTAAAACTGGTTCGAAAACAATGAAGGGCACCTCCACTAACTTATCTATATGCAAGTATTTTCTTTTTATTGGGTAAATATTTTGAAAATGCTGCACAACCAATCTTATTTAATCATAAGAAATATGCCTGTCTCACCATAACAATCTCTAACTCCTGTTATTACTCAACAAAAGAATTAAAGAACCCCATTTCTAATTAATTAATTATAGCTGTCAAATTCCTTCCCTTGAAATATAGAAAGCACTCATAATTGTGAGGAAAACAGATGCAATCATGCAATGCAAAGAAAAGTAGTTTGTAGTTTGTTTTAGAGCACTATTAACCAATATAATATGGAACTGGTTAAAGTGGTAAGTGCCTTATTCCATTAAATGGAGGCCTCACAGTTTAGGTCTTAGCCCCTTAGGAACGGGAAAAAAATCCTAAACTACACTAATTCAGTGTCCAAAAACACAATGTCTCTCTATCTATGTCTCATATACTAAACACGATCTTGTGTTTCTGAAGGAAAAAAGAAATAGCATTATAGGCTATATCATACCGCTAACTCAAAATCGCCGGACATGCCCATTGACAGTTCACATTGCTCCTCAGGCATCTCAAGTGCCTTGCAAACTTCAGTTCTGCAATTGGATAGGGTCTGATTTTTCACAGAAGAGAAAGCCTTTTTAACAATAATATAAATTGGAAATCGGACAATGTATCACAAGAACAATCAAGCTAATGAATACAAAAATTCAGGTCAAATTCCAATGAAACTATAGGAAGAGAAGAAATGAGAAATATAACACTGAAATGGAAACGATCCAGTAAATAAGAAATTAGATCATTTTAAGTTTTGGACATAGAATAGAAGTTGTCACCTTAAAGTTCTCTGGAGTTGAGGTGTAGTCAGGCCTCCCTATTGTCATCAAGCCGGAGAACACGAGGTTCGGACAACTCAATTTTACATGTTTAGCAAGATCAACACAATTGGAAGGATCAATACCATATTTGGCTGCAAAATTATGAAATCACATATACAAGTAGATATTATGTTATTATGTAAGAAATAAGAGAAGAGAACCATAATTTGTTTATTTATATGTAGCTAAAGTAAGAGATATGATGCATTCTGAAAAACAAATAATAATGGAGCAGTTACAAATGTGAAAGTATAAGAAAAGAATAAATATCAGTTAAAATTCTGTACAAATAACGCAGGGTTAAAGAAGGCTCTGAAATAGGAAGAAGACAAGTTGACAAAATTCCAGAGATGCAATAACTAAGATTATGCACAACAAGAATTTTGAGAAACTCATTTAGTTTAAGCCAAACTGACATTCTTCTCCACTTGTATTTACTTCCACCAAGACTTTCAGCGGATTTCTTTTAAGGGTTGAAACCATACGGTCAAGATGATTTGCCACCTGCCAGTACCAAAGGTACAAGAAAACGCAAAACATTTGTCAAATGGCAATCTGTGTTAGTTAGTTAGAAAAATTCACAATTGAAATTTGACGAGTTAGTCAGAAGGTATAGACCTCATCAATTGAACACACATGAAGACCAACTTATCTTGACTCCTTCAAGTTTACAAGCATAAAATAAAATAAACAACAATGAATTCATACCTTCAAGAACTACACCAGACATTGATTATACAAGTCTTTACCTTCTGATTGTCGACCACCTCGAGCATGGCCAGATTTGGAACTCCACCTGACATAAACCATGCAAGGCCTAGTCTAAGGATACTGAAGAAAGGAATAAACAAATTTTAATTTGCATTTTAAAATTTAACTTGCATCATCATTCCAAGAATTTTATATGCTAAGAGAGCAGTCAATCACAAGTACAGAAACAAAGGTCTGAACTCAAAACTCAGTCCATGAAATAGGTTCACAAAATCATTGAATTTATGCATATTCGCAAAACAAGCAGCAGTGATAATGCCATATTATATTAAAGACTAAGCTTTCTAGTGAGAATCTTTTAAAGAAACCCAGTAAAGGGCATTCTACATGAGACACATCATTAAATTAGAGAAGAATTCTGAGACCAAATTGCTATAGTTAAATAGAATGAAGAAAAGAAAAGAAACATTGATTTGAAGAAACGAATCATACTCAAAAGCGGTTTGACTTTGTTGCTTTGCAAATTCCCAATGAAGTGCCACTCAATGTCTTGCGGAAGCTGTATTAAAAGCCAAGGCACGTGTCATCGTCCCAACTAACAAAGGATTAGAATCACTTGGCACAAAGTATTTTACATAATTGAGCGAGGCAAGATGTTAATGTTAACCTAAAACACGCAAAAATAACAAAAGAACAAACTCAGTTTAATGTTTATCACACTATATTATCAACTGTATCTCTGAATCTACTATAAATAATGGGTGCAAGAAAAAGGTTTGTTGCACATCCTATAATCAATTAATCATAGATAACTAAATAACTACTTACATAAAAATATCTTTATATCAAAATAATAATTAAAAAATTATTGAATGATTTAATATATTTAACTAAGTTTCTTAACCTAAATTGTATTTATATCTTAATTATGGTCCCTGTATTAAATTATATTTCTGCCACCTATGAATAGATTAAACTCAAGCAAGAATAGCAATGCCATTTGAAATTGATTTAACACAAATTAATTGCAATGATTTCATTTGAAAAAATTCTTGCTGCTGATCATTATTCAAACAAAAATAAATGACCAGAAAACAACGGTGAAAATCTTAATATGGAAAAAAAATTCTGGAACCTGAGAAGCCTTTTCGATAATTTCTTGGACGTAGTTCTCGCCGAAGCAGCGGTGACCTGCGTCGTAAAGTTCCCGAATCATAGAAACCGGCTTCGTCTTGGAGACGGCCACAACCCGGATTGATTCGGGTCGGGTTCCAGATCTCTGAGCCGCTTGCCGGACCCGCTGCATCACCCACGCGATTCCGTGATTTTCACCACCGGCTTGCAGTGAAGCTACATCAATGGCCACTTGAAGCTGCTCATCTTGGATTCCAACACTTTCTGTTCGATCATGAGCTTCATCTACACGGGAATGCAGAATCACAAAGCAAAAGCTAAGCACTACTCCAACAGAAAATCCCAACAGCATCTTAATCTTCATCATCTGAGCTATAAAGATTCCCATGAAGAAGTACATGAGTTCCTCGAATACGAAGGGGACGTTTCTTGACAAGCTAAGTGACATGGCGGAAAAAGCAACAGACGAAACCACGCTGTGTGCATCTGGTTTTGCGACCTCTGCGGCGGCTCTATCGGAGAAGAAGGAGAAGACGGTGGTGGAGACCATAACCAAGAATGTAGTCACAGATCTGAACCGAATGATTCTGAAGCGCTGCCACTTGCTTGCTATGAATCTAAGAGTTGTTGATTTTTTCCAATCCTTTGCAAGAACGGCGACGAGGAAAGTGATGGAACTGAAGAGAGTGTAGAAAATGATCTTCCATGGTTTCCAGTTTCCGAAGAGATGGTTGAAGGAGGAGCTGAGAGCGTAACAGATTAATCCAATTACAGCTGAAACAACACTTACCAATCTCCACAACCTTTCTTGCTTGCTCAATTGCACCATATTTTTCTTGCCTTGCAACTTTGGGAAATTTTGAGCTTATTGAATCCAAATTACTTATTCATGCTTGTTTGGAAGAAATTTCCAAGAAAGCTTCGTTTACCAATATTATATAATTAACTTATGTTCTGCATTTTAAAATATATTATTATAATATGTATATAAAAAAAAGAAATAAACATGAAGAAACCAAGCTATTCCTATCTCATTCAAGCATTCACTCTGGTAAGATCTATAGTATTACTTTCAATGACCACTATGCAAAGACATCAGACTCTGTGGAAGCTATTTCATGACCACTTCTGACTGATCTTCATTAGAGACTTGTGGTGAAGCTACCTTGGTGTCCACTTGGGACTGGTCTTCACTAAATTGTTATCTTGACGAGAACTTGTGAGTTGTGACCACTGACCGTCACCAAATTGTTGTGAAGGCATCTCAACGACGGCCGGTGGCTGATAATTATTATTAGGAAAATGCTAATTATGCAATAAAATTTAGTTTTTTTTGTCAGTTTTTAATATTATTTAATTATTTTTTAATTTTAACATATTTGCTTTTTTTAGATACATATTTTTAATTAAAATTAATTTAAATTTTAAAAACGAAATTTTTTTTAAATTTTTACCTATTCCATAGTTAGTTATTGTTTCTTGTTTTTTTAAGTTCCTTCTCTCTCTGTAACACAGTTTATTTTCCATTCTTCTATCTCATTCTCCGCTCCTTAATTTTAAGTCACGTAATTCATTTCAATTCAAAAGTTCTGTCCTTCATTTCAATTTAAAGTAGTTCATTTCAATCTAAAGGTGTTGCATTGTTCTCAGTAAACTTATTACTTTAAATTAATATTTTTTCTATTATGAGTATTATTCTTTGTTTTTTCTATCATGTCTTGTGTCTCCTCTCTTTCTCTCTGGTTCAGACCTGCTTCAATTCAATTGAAGATCTCTGGTTCAGACCTGCTTCAATTCAATTCAAGAGTGATCTTCAATTTAGTTCAAGTCAAAGGTACTCCATTTCTCCCAATAAATTTACTACTTTAAATTCATATTTTATTATTATTATTATTCTTTGTCCATTGTTTATATGATTATCTATTTTATATTTATTTTTATTTTATTCTAGTATGTTAAGAAATATCATGATGAATATCTTTAATTATATTTAAAAATAAACATAATAATCTATTTTTATTTAATTGGAACTATTTGATTTTAATAATAGAGTTTTGACAAATAAAGTAATTTATACTTAATTAGTTTGAGTAAAGATGCACAAAAAATCAAAAATTTAAGTAAAAAGATGTAGATGGTATGTTCATAAATTTTTTTTTTAATTATAACACATCTAATAGTATGATGTTATATACAAAATATTTTTAAAACACATCCAAAATTATAAATTCTAGAATTTAAATATAAACGCTAAAAATACAATTAATCTTTTGATATTTCATCAGATAAAATGCATCTAATATTTATTATTTTATTATTAGTTAGATTTTTTCGTTACTTATTTGAACATTAACGTTTTAAAAATTATTAAAATCAATAATTAAATTAAGTTTTTTAGATCTTATGAATAAAAATATATCTAATATATATTATTGTAGTATTAGTTGGAATTTTTATTACTTATTTGAGGATTAGTATTTATTCATTTTAATATATCCAACTTTCTTTTTGACATTATTATTATTAGATTCATCAAGTCTGTCATCGAAAGCCTTACTAACTGCTGATTTTTCTTTCTTTAGACTGGCCAAAGTATGTTTTTTAATTGGCATTATGATTCTAGACTACACATTGTTCATATCATAAGGTTAAATATAAAATTTTGACCGAAAACACTTGTAGAATTGAGGAAACAACATAAATACATCCCGAATCATAATAATCCACGCTAATCATTTCATCAACACATCCGAAACTCATATACCTATGATAAGATTACAAATTCAAATTTATAAGATTACACATTCAAAATTATCTAGTTACACAACCTAAATCACATGCTTTGCGCACCAAATAACTCATAATCAGCAAAAAACAAAAAAAAATAGCCAACAAACTCTCAATACAAGTATGATAATAGAAAAATTGGACAGCACTAAAAGTCATATAATATTCCCCAAAAAATAATAATAAATTGATATAAATAGAGTAAGAATCTCATTATGCAAAATAGTATCATCCAACATTTCATTTAAAAGAAACGCAAAATTATCATTATGTTGTTGACTTAATCAATTCGTTTAGTGGCATTACTTCATCCTAGTCTTTTACACTTGAGTAACTGAATAAAATTACACTCAACTACACTCAATGACCACTTTGGAGATTTAGTCCATATTGTATACAAGAAAAAAATTACACTCAACTACACATCCAAAGTTATTAAAAATGATTCCTAGGTATTTCATTAACACATCCAAAAGTCATATAAAAAGGACAAAATTCAATGTTCACATCATTGTTTCATAGCTCAAATGACATAGTTCCCGCATTCTCACCTATAGGTTTTGGATTCAAGTCTCAATCCTAACTCTTGAAAAAATAAATAAATAAACTTATATAATGTTTATAAATAATTACTTTATAAATATTTATCATTATTTTGTTACACATAATAATGATATAATAAATTTTTTTAATATTTTATTTAATTTAGATTTATAAATTTTTTATATTCTAAAATTTAAATAACTTAAAAAAATTTATATTTATTTTTAAATAGTATTTACTTTTAAATTTTGGAAAAACTACCAAAAATACCAATGAAGTTTACGAACACTGACAAAAGTACCTATAAACTAAGGAAATTAATGATGTACCCATGGAAGATGGGTTTTGTATGACAAAAGTATCCAAATCCTAATTTTTTTGTTTTTTTTAATAAAATTTCCAAACTACCCTCACTCTCAACCTCAACTCACTTTTTCAACTTTCCATAACCCAACTTGTACCTTTAAAACCTTTGTCATGGAGTCCAAAACTACTCCTAAAATAGACCAGGCCAAAATCAATGGTGGTGGTGGTGGTAGAAGACTTCGACCAATTCCTAGCAGATAAATTTAGTATGGTGAGCTCTTTTCTATTTTTTTCGCCAATCCCTGCACACAAAGAAAGCTCTCAAATTAAGAAAAAAAAGGAAAAAACAAATGAAACGATTAAAAACTGTTCCTTTATGATTCTTTCTCTGATTCTTCATCGGTATTGATTGATTCTTTTGTTAATCTCGGCGCTGCAATCCTCTATTGCGTTATTATCCAAAATTTCTACCATAAAAGGTTCATTTCATCTGTTGTAGGAGTAGTTTTGGATTCCATGACAAGTTTTAAAGGTGCATGTTGAGTTATGGAAGATTAAAAAAGTGAGTTGAGGTTGAGGGTGGGGATAGTTTGAGAATTTTATTAAAAAAATCAACAAAAATTAGGGTTTGGATACTTTTGTCATACGGAACTCATCTTCCATGGGTACATCGTTAATTTCCTTAGTTTATGGGTACTTTTGTCAGCGTTCGTAAACTTTATGGGTACTTTTGGTAGTTTTTCCTTAAATTTTTAAATTATTTTATCAAATTTATAATTTTAAAAATAAAAATATAAAAATTAATCTCTTAAAAACAATAGAAAAGTGGCGTGCCTGTTGAGCTGGTAGTACAGGATAATGGAGAAATTAAACAAGATGTAAATCATAGGATCCAAACAGGTTGGTCAAAATGGCACAGTGTATCTTGTTTTATGTGTGACAAAAAAGCGCCTTTAAAATTTAAAGTAAATTCTATCGCACTGCTATAAGACCGGTTATGTTTTATGGTAAAGAGTGTTGGGCGGCCAAAGGGGGGCACGAACATAAGCTAAGTGTGACAGAGATAAAAATGTTGAGATGGATGAATGGTCATACGTGATTGGATAAAATAAGAAACGAAGATATAAGGGAAGAGAGTTGGACTAGCACCCATTGTGAAAAAGATGGTAGAATCACGTCTCAGTGGTTTGGACATGTGAGAAGAAGACCGACAGAGCACTGGATAAGATAAAAGATGGATAAGGGGTGAATGACAGAGGAAAATCTAAGAAAACCATCCATGAGGTGGTCAAACGAGATATACATGTAAACGGTCTCTTTGTAGATATGATACATAACAGAACTCAATGGCATTGTTTGATTCATGTAGTCGACCGCATCTAGTGGAGTAAGGTTTTGTTATTGTTTTTTGTTGTTGATAGCTGTTGCACTTGTATAATTAGAGATCATCTCATTTGTTTATAGACATTATTCTTTATAAGCTGATTGTTCTAATAATTACAAATGTAATTACATCAATTGTAAAGGTAAATGTACAATACAATAAAAATTTAGCTATGTGCATTTGTGATCCAGAGAGACAGAGAGAGATCATCTATTCTTGTTTCTTTGAATAATCCCTTGGTCCAAATATTGTGGACCCAATTCTCACATTTGTACTACCCATTTCAATCTGAGAAGACAATAAATGTATATATAACACATAAATTAGTTGCATGATTGACCCAAAATAAATAAATAAATTGCGTGCAAACTGGAGTTAATACAAGTAATAATTCTTAGTAAATGAATATCAGTTGATCATGACCGCTAAAAATTGGTTCAAAAAGACAAAAACAATGAAAGAAAACTCAACTAACTTATCTAGCTATCTGTGTAAGTATTTTCTTTTATTGGGTAAATATTTTAAAAATGCTGCACTACCAATCCTATTTAATTATAAGAAATATGCCTACCTCACCATAACAATCTCTAACTACTGTTATTACTCAACGAAAGAATTAAAGAAACCCATTTCTAATTAATTAATTATAGTTTTCAATTGCTTCCCTTGGAATATAGAAAGCATTCATAATTGTGAGGAAATCTGATGCAATCATGCAATGCTAAAAAAAAGTACTTTGTAGTTTGCTGCGGTATAACTTTAGAGCACCATTAACCAATATAGTAAGTGCCTTGTTCCATTAAATGGAGGCCTCAGATTCGGGTCTTAGCCTCTTAGGAATGGGAAAAAAAAACCTAAATTATACTAATTCAGTGGTGTCCTAGAACACAATATCTCTGTCTATGTTTCATCGGTTAAACACAATTGTGTTTCTACGTCCATGTCTTCGTATCCTGTGCTTGTAAATAAACACAGCCTTAAGGATGGATTATCAAAATCGCCGGACATGCCCATTGACAGTTCACATTGCTCCTCAGGCATCTCAAGTGCCTTGCAAACTTCAGTTCTGCAATTGGATAGGGTCTGATTTTTCACAGAAGAGAAAGCCTTTTTAATAATAATATAAAATGGAAATTATACAATGTATCACAAAAGCAATCAAGCTGATGAATACAAAAACGCAGGTCAAATTTCGATGAAACTATTTGAAGAGAAGAAATGAGAAATATAACTCCGAAATGGAAACGATCCAATAAATAAAAAATTAAACCATTTTAAGTTTGCACTCGGCGTAGAATAGAAGTTGCCACCTTAAAGTTCTCTGGAGTTGAGGTGTAGTCAGGCCTCCCTATTGTCATCAAGCCGGAGAACACGAGGTTCGGACAACTCGATTTTACATGTTTAGCAAGATCAACACAATTGGAAGGATCAATACCCGATTTGGCTGCAAATTTATAAAATCACATGGACAAGAGGATATTATGTTATTACGTAAGAAATAAGAGAACCATAATTTATTTATTTATTTATTTATTTATTTATTTATATGTAGATAAAGTAAGAGAACAATTGTCAAGAAGTCCCCTACAAAGTACTTCAAGAAGGATATGATGCATTTTGAAAAAACAAATAATAATGGAACCAAAGAAATTCTCCAATCTAGTAGCTGTTGAAAACTAAAGAAATTTCACAAATGTGAAATTATAAGAAAAGAATAAATAAAGTTAAAATGCAGTACCAATAACCCAGGGTTAAAGAAGGCTCTGAAGCAGGAATCAGACAAGTTCACAAAATTTCAGAGATGCAAAAACTAGGACTATACACAACAAGAATTTTGAGAAACTCATTTAGTTTAAGCCAAACTGACATTCTTCTCCACTTGTATTTACTTGCACCAAGACTTTCAGCGGATTTCTTCCAAGGGTTGAAACCATACGGTCAAGATTATTTGCCACCTGCCAGTACCAAAGGTACAAGAAAATGCAAAACATTTATCAAATGGCAATCTGTGTTAGTTAGTTAGTTAGAAAAATTCACAATTGAAATTTGACGAGTTAGTCAGAAGGTATGCTCATCAATTGAACACACATGAAGATCAACTTATCTTGACTCCTTCAAGTTTACAAGCATAAAGTAAAATAAACAACAATGAGTTCATACCTCTAAGAACTACACCATACATTGATTATACAAGTCTTTACCTTCTGATTGTCGACACCCTCAAACATGGCCAGATTTGGAACTCCACCTGACATAAAGCATGCAAGGCCTAGCTAAGGATACGGAAGAAAGGAACAAAGAAAACAACAAAAGTCTAGCAATATTTTCAACAAGTCCAAAGCCAACTTAGAGCTGTAGAAAGCTTTGTATGCGACTCTCATTGCAAAGTTTAACTTGCATCAGCATTCCAAGAATTTTATATGCTAAGAGAGCAGTCAATCACAAGTACAGAAGCAGAGGTCTGAACTCAAAAATTCAGTCCATGAAATAGGTTCAAAAAATCAATTTATGCATATTTGCAAAACAAGCAGCAGTGATATGCCATATTATATTAAAGACGAAGCTTTCCAAGACCACCTTTCTAGTGAGAATCTTTTTAAAGAAACTCGGTAAAGGGCATTCTACATGAGTAATAGTTCATAAAATTCTTCCTCACATTCAGTTTTGTCACTTAACATAATTGTGCATATCTTAAATTTATAAAACTGGTAAAAACTAAGTCTGGTTTGATTCTAACTTTTATCACTGAGAATGACCCATGTGGTCTGTAAATTCAGAATTAACTCATATACATGATTAAGTCAATTTCAAAAATCATGTACACAAAATTAAATTAGAGAAGAATTTTGAGACCAAATTGCTATGATTTCTATTGTAGTATACTCAACCCCACTAATCTGATCCAAGCAGATAAACCAATCATAAGTTCAAGTTCTCTAGTCTCTTATATTCACAGTACTTGACACAGAGATTTTTTATAAGGAGAATGAGTATTGAACTATTTGAACCAACTGAATGTTGATCTAAATGCTAACTTTCTGACAGTAGTCAAATAGAATGAAGAAAGAAAAGAACATTGATTTGAAGAAACAAAGCATACCCAAAAGCGTTTTGACTTTGTTGCTTTGCAAATGCCCAATGAAATGCCACTCAATGTCTTGTGGAAGCTGCATTAAAAGCCAAGGCACATGTCATCGTCCCAACAAACAAAGGATTAGAAACTCAAATTGACACACAATTGCACACCATTTTGGAAATTCCAAGAGATTTACAGAGGAGTAAGGTCACTTGGCACAAAGTATTTTACATGAATTGAGCGAGGCAAGTTGTTAATGTTAGCCTAAAAGAGGAAAAAATAACGAGAGTATAAACTCAGTTTAATTTTTATTACACCATATTTGTATGTCTATATCCACTGTAAATAATGGGGTGCATGGAAAATGTTTGGTGCACAACCTATAATCATAGATTTATGTGTTTTGTGACTCCTTACCTGAAAATGTCTCTGTGAGAAGATAGCTAAGAACTGTTAGATGATTTGACATATTTAACTTAGCATAAATTATGTCTACATCTTAGCTATAATCTAAACACGAAGAAATTTGCATAAAGACATTCATGTGAGTAGCCAATTTATCATCTTATGTTATTATTATATACATTTGATACTACTAATACACATTTTAACTTATATTTCCGCTATCTATGAATAAATTAAACTAAAACAAGAACAAAAATGCCATTTGAAATTGATTTAACACAAACTAATTGCCAGGATTTCATCTGAAAAAATTAATGTCAAGTACAAACAAATATATTTTTTTAACAAAAGATATGGTGAATTAATCTTGCAGCTAATCATTATTCAAACAAAATTCAATGACTAGAAAACAACGGTGAGAATCTTAATATGAAAAAAATTTCAGGAACCTGAGGAGCCTTGTCGACGATTTCTTGGACATAGTTCTCGCCGAAGCAGCGGTGGCCTGCGTCGTAAAGTTGCCGAATCATGGAAACCGGCTTCGTCTTGGAGACGGCGACGACCCTGATTGATTCGGGTAGGGTGCCGGATCTATCAGCCGCTTGCCGGACCCGCTGCATCACCGACCGGAACGCCAAGACGGCCGCGCCCTCCGCAACTACCGGAGCAGCCATTTTAAGAAGATGGATGTGGGAGTGGTTGAGCAACGAACACGAAACACAACGGATATCAAGGAAATGCATTTGGCAAACTATAAAAACACATGCTAATAACTAACAGGGAATTGCAAAGGAAAATTCCGGGTTCGAAACTTGAATTTAGATGTTTGGTTTTTAAGGTAATTTCTTATAATTTTTTTATTTAAATTATTTAAATATATAATATTAACAAAAATGTGTAATTTAAGATATATTTAAGTATAGGTAAAACATCTCATATCCCGGATATAGTGTATGTTTGGGCGCCATTATTTTATTAAAAAAAGATCTTTTTTCAATGAAAAAAGATTTTTTTTTATTTTTTAACGTGTTTGGCAAATTTTTAGTAGTAAAAGTAAAAGCACTAGTAAAATAAAAAAAAAGATCTTTTTTGAGAAGCTGTAATTTACATCTTTTTTTAAAAGATCTTTTTTCCTTAAAAAAAAGATGTTTTTCATGTAATAAATAAACAAAAAAGTACTTTTATATTGTTATACCCAAACATAATTGATAGATAAAAAGACCTTTTTACATGAGATATCCAAACATAAAATTACTTTTACTTCTCTATAAGATCTTTTAAAAAAAGATAACTCGAAAAAAGATCTTTTCTTAGAAGCTCACCCAAACAAGCCCATAGTGTCCATATCTCGAGTACACTGTACTCTGGATATGAAACAACGTCAACATTGTGAAACACAATCCAAATACTACCGGAATACACACAAAATGCGCTAATCGGATACTCCGAAACACGCTTGTAATAGAAAAGTGGGTACAGTATGCGAGATGCGTTCGAACGCTATAAAAAACGTGTAGCTGAGATTTTTGTGTTCATTTTAATATATATATATATATAGAAAAGGATAAATAGGTCTCTAACTTTTTGTTCCGTAGACATTTTTATCTCTGACCATTGTAAAATATTTTTAAATCCCTCACCTTTTTAAAAATTGGACGGATTAGTCCCTCCGTGCAAATACCTCCGTCAGACTCAACGGAAAAATCTTACGTGGCTCCATTCTGCTTACCTGGCATTACATTAGGTTGTCCATGTGGCACACTAGTGAAAGGTCGGTTTTGAAAAATGGACAAAAAAGTCCTTCTGTCTCAAAATAGCATATATTAATTAAACAAGCTCTTGAGAATACTCCTCCTTCCACCATTCCCTCACAGGCCTTCTTCTTTGCTTCTTCAAAACATCACTGTCCTCGATCATCCATAGATTCCCACCATTCCAGTTTCCTCCTACTACTACTGCTATTACTTAGGGCCGTCAAAATGGGCTAAACCCATCGGGCCAGCCCGTTTACCCGTTTAAATGGGCGGGCTTTGCCCCTAAAATTAAGCCCGTTTAAATTTCGGGCTAAACGGGCTGAGCCCGATTAACCCGAAAAAAATGACGGGTTAAACGGGCTAGCCCGCGGGTTAAACGGGTGGCCCGTTTAATTTTTTTTCATTTTTTAAAAAAAAAAGTAACACTTTTAGCTAATATTTTTCCCGATCCGACCCGAAAATCCGACCCATCAACAAAAAAAAAAATTTTAAATGGTTTTTGACCTAAAAGTGGTATTTTTTGTCAAAATATTTTTCAAAAAATAAAATAAAATGATAAACGGGCTGGCCCGTTTAACCCATCGGGCTTACTATAAATGGTCCGGGCTAAAAAATTTTGGCCCGCAAATAAAGCGGGCTTAAATGGGCCAGCCCGTTTAACCCATGGGCTTAATGGGCTGGGCCTAAATGGGCCGGGCTAGCCCGTTTGACAGCCCTACTATTACTCTTGTGCTTCTTCTTGTTGTTGTTCTCATCCTTTGCATTGGTAGAAGCAACAGAAGCAGAAGCAATCAACTTAGCTATGGGTCTCTGCATTCCAACGCCATTCCCAATCCAATCCATCACATAGTCCAATCCGTCACTCTCGTAGCTTAAAGCCTCAGCTTTCAACCTGTTCTCCATCTTGAACCTTGCAAGTCCAAAGTCTCCTATCTTGGCCGTAAAGGACCGGTCCAAGAGAACATTACTGAGCTTAATATCGCTGTGAATCACCGGAGGGTCACAGGAGTGAAGAAACTATAACCCTCTCGCGACGTCCAGTGCGATGGAGAATCTTGTCTGCCATCGCATGAGCTCAGGGGATTTTCGGCGGAGGAGTGCATTGTGGAGGTTGTCATTGTACATTCTTGTAACCTAATTTTCCAATCAATGGCGCATATAGCTTTTCAAGGTCCACCCCTTTACTAAAGAATCTATCAATCCACAAGTACCATCCACCTCTCAAAATCCTATCCACATCAAACAGCAAGAACTCTATCATCGTCACCGAAATTCACCGGTTCACGGTACGCTCGAACCGCACAAGGTCCACTATTCCGTCGAACACCGGTAGGTTGTGAACTTGGACGAATCGAAAGAAGGGTTGAAGCCTAGGTTAGGGTTTTGGCGGTGGAAGCAATCGAAGGATTTGCAAGGGTAATGGTCCCAAATTATAGAGAAATCGGGGAGTGAAGAAGGGAAAGGGCTTGAGGGAGATGGGATGAAGGTTTGTGCGGCGCGGTTCGGGAGAAGCAACGGCGGCGGGAGAGGGGGTGATTTTGGCGATTGGAGAGTTGAAGAGAGGTGATAGAGTGAGAGGATGTTGGTGGCCACCATTGCCATCAGAAGAACAAGGTTCAGTGTCATTGAAGAAGGTTCAGCACACAAAATGACGCCGTTTTGAGCGACAGGGACTTATGTGTCCATTTTTCAAAAGCTCTATCCCACTAATGTGCCACGTGGGAAGCTGTGATGCCAGATAAGCAGAGGGGGGAGCCACGTCAGCCTTTTCTATTGGGTATGACGGTGGCTTATGGTCGGAGGGACTCATCCGTCCAAAAATTGTGAAGGTCGGAGATTTAAAAGTATTTTCAAATACTAAGAGACGAAATTGTCTGCGAGACAAAAAGTCAGGGACCTATTTGTCTTTTTCTCATATATATATTGAGTTTTGGATAGTTTGAAAAGCATGTATGGCCAGACAAGGGAGTTACGTACAATCAAAAAATATTAATAGGCTGAATGCAATATGGCATGTGGCCGAAACACTAGACTTTAAAGTCAGTTTGTGTATCTGTTATTTTTAATAGTTAATTAGTTAATATATTTTTATTTATTTATTTTAGTTGATACCACCTTATATGTTAATAAGATATTTAGTTTTTACTTAGATGAAATTATTTATATCTGTCATGTTAGTTTATTATAAAATAATTATATTTTTTAATTATTAGTGTACCATGTACATCAAATATTATACTAATGTACTTATCAACTTCAACCCAAAACGTCATATTAGTAAAACCTCTTCTAGGCAGCACTAATATGAATCTATATGCTACTCGACCAACTTCCTTCGAACTAATCGTCCCCATGTTGTTCAAGATGAGATTTTTAAGTGCATCTAGAGAACCAACACGAAAAGTACGCAACATCATAGGTGAATTGCATTCAAATATTACTTCCTCATCATTGTTTTTTAATGATCACATTGGGATAAATTACTACAAAAAACTTATTACTAGCATTTTTTTTTTAGGAACAAGGAGAGAAAAAATAGATAGAATTAAAATGGATGTAGTGTAATGAATGGTTGAGTCAAGAAGTTACTAAGTTACTTATATAGGCGTTTTTTTGGAGTAAAAACCTAACCTGGATTTTGTCCATTTTTACGAAAGACAAGGTGTTCCTTGTCCAAAAATAAGAGACATTTGGGCCCTCAACCTTTTTATTTTAGGGCAATATGACCCTTCTATTAGAAAAATCTGTTAAATAGTAACTAACATTAATTTTGTAGGAGTTTTATTTTTAATTTGTGGGGGTTTTAAACCCCCACAAAATTCTTTTCAACAATATAACCAACTATCATCAATATTAATGTTATCTTATTTCATTCTTGTTTGATTGCTATTTTTTTCCTTTAAAAGATTTTTATACTGCCATTACTTTTTTTTCTGTGACATCATTTTTAATAATGGTCTTTCTCCACTTAACCACCACAGGTGAAAAATTTTTTCAAAAATAAACTTATTAATAGTTTGTGGAAGTTTTAAAACCCTACAAATATTATTTAACAAATTTTTTAACAGAAAAATCGTATTATCTAAAAATAAAAAGGTTGACAATTAAAGTGTTCTTTTTTTTATAAAGAGCGCCTTATCTTTTGTAAAAATAGACAAAAATCAAATTGAACCTTTACTCACATTTTTTATTATGTATCTAGAGTGTAAAGACCCCTATTTATTTAAGAACGTATACCAAATATAATGCTTTTTCATATTGTTGATGGTTGTATCTCGGATATAGTGCCTAAAAATTATTTATGCTATGTCTCGGATACAGTGACCCCAATTTATACATGTTCGAGTAGTTGTTCATATCTTGAGTTCATTTCACGTTTTTTTTTTCTTTATAAAAAAATTGCTTGTATTTTAGATACAGAATATTCAAATTGTATTTTTTTATTTTGATAATTTTGTGTCCAAAATATATAAGATATATGTAAATGAATAAATACTTTACAGATTATATATTTCTATAAATATTATATTTAAATAATTTAAATAAAAGAAATTCGATTTTTTACTCCTTCAAA
>NC_029772.3:2716759-2720375 GCF_000817695.3 Arachis duranensis
TTAAATTCTCTTATTTAAAAATTAATTTTAAAATTAAATATCCAATTAATCAAAAAATAATCTTATTATTTATTAAATAATATTAGGATAGAAAAAATCATTACACGAATACTATACAGTTCTATTAATGGAGACACCTTTCATTGTAGGAATGTAAATGTGATTGTGGGAGTATAAAATTTAGCGTATATACTCAATTTTTGTGCTGAAAGAATTTTAGATTGGACACTTTAATTTTCAATTAAAATTAATTATTCAATTAGTCTCTAACAATTAATTTCGTCAGTCACTTAGATTCTTTACTCCGTTAACTCTAAGGTAGCGTTTGGTGGAGAGACAGATACTGAAAGACTGAGACTGAGAGACAGAGACTAAGAAACAGAGACTGAAATAAGTTTTAGTATTCTGTTTGGTGCCAAGTTAGAGACAAAAATTGAAACAAGAATAAAATTCTAATTTAATTTACACAAAGGATAAAATTGGAATTAATTAATTAAAATGAGAGTATTTTAGGTATAAAATGTTATTAAAGTTTCAGTCTTTGTTTCTAAAAATATCAGTCCCCTGTGTCCCTACATTTTGGAGGCACTGAAATACTGAAATTTTGGGGACAGAGACAGAAACTTTAGTACCAGTCTCTGAGCCAACAAACATGATACTGTGTCTCAGTCTCTCAGTCTCTGTCTCAGTACTGCAAAACAAACGCTACCTAACGGAAGATAAAATAATCTCTGACAATTCTAACAGGAGACAAAATGTTCCCTGATTTCTACACTGTTTTCTCCCAATTTCTATCATATCTCACATAACACTAGCAGTCTAACACTGTAACTTTAAACTACACAATACACACTCTATAAATTTAATGTTCACAAGAAAAAAATCCTCAACTTATTCTCAATCAATTCATATTCAGGAAATTAATGTCTATGTCTCTCAACTAATTATCGTCTTCGATGGATCCCATGAATCTTGACAATAAGTCTGATTTGTTAAGACCCGTTGTCGTCGTTGCCATCTCCCTCCTTCTCTGCCCTATCATCACCATGACCACATTGTCCACCACTCCGATCGCTTCTTTCAACTTCTTCTCTGAACCAATGTTCAGTAATCGCTTCAGTTTCCATATGAGCGGCAACGGCGACATTGCTCGTTGTACTGATAGCTTGGATGTGAGGTCAAAGCTGTCTGTCAACTTGGACTCTGAAAAAGAAGGAATGAAGCATTCGATGTCTATTTCAAATGAGAATTTGCATATGATGTCGAAGGAGAATCTTCTCATGATGTCCTAATATCCAATAATCTATATTACTTGCCGGAGAGTGGAGAAATGTGTACTCTTGGAGTAGTTGTGGAACTTGGTCTTGAGGATGTCGTGGACGTATCGGGGTTGGAGGTGATGTTATCGAAGATGTGGAAGTGGATGCTTTTGGTGGGTGAAGTGTAGAAGGGTGGATGTACCAGTCACAAAGATTTAGTAAGTGTGTGGTCCATGACATGTTGAGGTAGGTGCGACACGTGTGTCAATTATACCATGACTTAATCTTGGAGCTAAAGATGAGGAAGGAAAAGATGGAAAAGATGACTGTGAAGGTGAAGAAGGAGAGTATGAATGTTAGGTTATGCGAGATATGATAAAAATTGGGGAAGAATAGTGTCGTTTTCGAATAAAGGGGTCAGTGATCATTTTGTCTCTTATTAGAGTTGTCAGAGACCATTTTGTCCCCTGTTAGAATTGTCAGGGACTATTTTATTCTCCGTTAGAGTTAACGGAGTAAAAGACCTAAGTGACTGACAGAATTAATTGTTAGGAACCAATTGAATAATTAATTTTAGTTGAAAAATAAAATATCTAATCTAAAATTCTTTAAGAACCAAAATGGGTATAACTCTAATATATATATATACTTGATTCATTAAATAATTTTTATATTATTTTATTCACGGTATAAATTTTTATATATACTTCTGTCAATTTTATTTTTTCATAATTAATATTTTTTAATTAATTAATTTTTTATTCATATCTTTGTATAGAAGAACTACTATTAATTCTAAATAAATTAATTTTTTATGAAAAAGAACTATTATTAATTGTAAATAAATTACAAAAAATAAAATTTCTATAAGCATAATTTTAAATCCGATTTATTCTGATAGATCGAATAAAAATTCAGTCATTCGATCATTCGATTATTAATTCGGATTAGGTTATCAATTGAACTGATTAGTTGAATAATTAAGCTGATCAAATTTAATCAAATTTAATGAAAATTAGTTAAAATTAGATAAATTAATCCGATCAAACTTAGTTAAATTAAACAAAGTTGCTATTTACTATACATAAATTAAATTATTTTTACAAATTAAAAATATCAATTATGTTATATTTTTTATTTTTATAATTATAATTTTTATTTTTTATAAATACTTAAAATATATAATAAATATAAACTAATTAATAAATTATTAAAATTTTAAAATAATAATTAATTTAATATAAAAATAAAATAAAAATATTTACGACGCAATAAACTTCACAAAATACTTATTGTTCATGTTCTATATTATTTTAGAATAGCTAGATATTCAAAAAATATTAGTGAAAATAAGTACTTTAAATTTTTTACTATTTCTGATTTTTTATGTATATAGTGCAGGGCCAATCGGTTCAACCAATAATCTACCGGTTGAACTAATAACCCAGTGACCCGCTGCTTTGACCGATTCGATCACCGGTTCAGATAACTATAAAAGAAATAATTACTTACCAGATACATAATATTTTTTTCATGCGACACAACAAGAATGCCCTTCCATTATATTAATAAAATTCAATACTAGGTTGAAAACATATAAGTTTAATCACAATATTGACATTAAACTAGAAAAACATTAACAGAATTCCAATAAACTTTTTGTTTCCATTAGTAAATAACAATGCCAATCCATAATATTAATAAAGTTCAATTCTAGTATCAGAACAGATAACTTTAATCACATTACTAACACTTACATAGAAAATTATTAATAAATCTTCAGTAAAGTTTATATTTCTATTAGTAACGGTACATAACTAAAAATATCAGAACTTCAAAAAATATTCAGATGGGGATGCTGGGGATGCCATCCCACGGAACACGATAGAGACCACCGTGAGCAAACCGGTTGAGGCCCGCTTTATCGAATTGGACCGGCCTTTGTCGGTTTTACCTGGTTCATGCCCGTTACCATCCTTAAACGGTCCAACGCACAAGCCTAGCCAATTCATAGTCCGTTTCACCGGTTTTCCGATCCTACCTACCAGTCCGCTCCGATTATGACAAATACGGGTAACCATTCTCCTTTACCGCACACGGTCATTAATGATCAACATGACTTTTAAATTATATGCCTGCCCTTTTTCTCTGTATTTATTAAACTAATCTATATGTATTTAAACCTATCGTAAGACAAACACTACTCTTTAATTTCATGTTCGTTATCTTCATGTCGGCTGTTACGGGTGTAACTAAGCAAACCGTCCCGAAATGTACTGCAAATTTGTACCGACGTTTACCCAGCTACGTGATAAACAGGAAAAATAGGGTTGATCTGGTTTTTTTTTTTTTTTTTT
>NC_029772.3:2720851-2721823 GCF_000817695.3 Arachis duranensis
TATCAAATTCTATTCCTAATATAAAAATATAAAATTTAATTCCTTCCATTTTTATTTTACCACTATAAAAGACCATATATGCTAGAAGAAAATATCATTCGTTTACCAATTACTCTTTCATTTGATAGTTTTTACAACAATTCTTTTTCTTCCTACGAGACATCGTTGCAAGAAGACAACTACCGTGGATACAAACTACACACTCTCCAACTTTCGTGCTTATCATTCGAAGCTCTATAAGATATGTTATCTATGAAGTATTTATAGATCATGTATGTATAAATAAAAACTGTTTTGTATTTAAATTTAAGTCATTTACCTGTTTGTGATATATTGTAGTGTGAAATTACTTTCAATATGTGTTATGTAATGATATTATGTTCTAATTTAAGCTTTTACTTTAGAACTGTATTATGATTTTATCTCATCATTTTTTCTTAGATATCAAGTTGACGTATTTTTATTTATTATTATTATTATTGAAACGAATGTGATATGAAATGTACCAAAAAAACTCTCACATTTAATTTATTTTATTGTAGTCTTCTGTCTATTCTATTTAATTTTTTTTTCTTCTTATTCATTTTATTTTCTTTTCAAATGTTGTGTAATCTATCATAATTTATACCAATCTACTTCTATTTGATATACTAAAATTGTGTTTTTCTCCAACTAATGAAAGTGAGGTGTCACTTTTTTGTGAACCCATTTTTCTTCCAAAATGATTGCACTATTTCTCTCTTTTAAATTTATTTTTAAAAATTATCTTTAATTGATATAATTATATTATAATTAGTATGTAATGAATGATACATAATTATACTAATTTAAGATAATCTCTTTATTATAATTATACTAATCTCTTTTAAATTTATTTCAGAAAATTATCTTAATTATAATTATATAACAATATTATACTTAGCATTTAATGAATAATTCATAATTATACTAATTCAAAAAATATCTCTATTA
>NC_029772.3:2724029-2724999 GCF_000817695.3 Arachis duranensis
TATATATGTTAGAAGAAAACATCATTCATTTACCAATTACTCTTTTATTGGGTAGCTTTTACAACAATTCTTTTTCTTCCTATGAGACGTCGTTACAAGAAGGTAACTATCATGGATACAAATCAGCACACACTCTTCAACTCCCGTGCTCATCATTTAGAGCAATATATGATATGTTATCCATTAAGCATTTATAGACCATGGTGTTATCATGTTTGCATAAATAAATAAAAAATTCGTAATTAAGTTTAAGTCATTTTCCTATTTGTGTGGTATATTGTATTGTGAAATTATTTTTAATTTGTGTTATGCAATGATATTATGGTCTAATTAAAGCTTTTACTTTAGAACTGTATTATAATTTTAACTCATCAACTTTTATTTTAGAATTGTGTTATGATTTTATCTCATCATTTTTCTTAGATATTAAGTTAATGTATTTTTATTTATTATTATTGAAGCAGATGTAATATAAAATTTGTAAAAAGAAAAAAAAATTCATTCAATTTATTTTATTATAGTTTTCTATTCTTCTATTTCTTTTTTTTATTCATTTTATTTTCTTTTTAAATATCATATAATTTATTATAATTTATACCAATTAATTAATTATAATTTATTATATTAGTTAGTTTAATTTATTAATTTATAATATGCATAATAAAATAGATCATTTGTTACTTATAACGTTAATTATTCTTTTAAAATTTAAATCTGAATAATTATATTTTTACTTTTTGTTATGAACAAAACATCATTAATAATGAATAATAATTAACCACTCATACTTTTAATCAAACTATTTGGATGATTTTTATATTTATTAATATTAATTATTGATTATTTTTTCATAAATAAATTATATTATAATTTGATGTTATTTCATAATTGATTAATGTTCATGAAACTATGTTACTCTAAATTTTATATTTTATAAATATTTTATTTAAATATAATTTTTTACCATACA
>NC_029772.3:2725683-2726755 GCF_000817695.3 Arachis duranensis
AAGTGTCAATTCCTCATGAATTCATTTTTCCTCCAAAATGAAAGTACTATTCTCTCTTCTAAATTTATTTTAGAAAAATATATTTATTATAATTATATTACAATTAGCATTTAATGAATAATGCATAATTATAATAATTTAGAAAAGTAAAATAAAGTCCAGTAATTTATCTTCCGACTGCACATGTGTATAGAATAACTTTTAAGAATGAGTCATGTATAGTAAATACGGTCGATAATTGTAAAATTATATACTAACATTGATATAATATTATTTCACGTATATGTTTTGCAGGCATCAAAGAAAAGTGTTGAGTTATTTTTTAGTAGATTTAGATTATTTATTGTTTATTAGAGAATTTTATGCATTAGAATTCTCTAATAATTTCTTATTTATTTTGAGCTAATTTTGATATATTCTTACTTGACAGTAAAATAACATATAAAACTTTGTTGGTGGGTCTAAATATTATTAAGTTATTTATGGTCACATTGAATATATATGTTTGATTTATTGAAAAAAGTAGATTACTAAAACCAATTAATAACTATTTTAGAATTAATATATTTAACTAGCTTAAGAAAAAACAAATAATATATAACATGTTATATTTTTATTAATCAAATTATTATAATTTAAATTAATTTTAATAAAATAATTTAAAATTATAATTTCAATTTTATCATGTGCATGATAAGGGTTATTCCACTTATATATATTATAATCATCATAGTGTATTTAATTATAATTGAGTCAACTAATTTAACTTATTAGTTGAACCAATATTCCAATAATACATTAGCATAATTGATTGTCGGTTCTTAATTCTTATTTTCAAAGCTAATGTAAAATTGTAGATTAACGATGAATATTTTACTAGTGGCGATCAAATATATAGAATGAAGAAAACAGAGAAAATAGATAAGAAACACAAAAACTCATTCAGCCAAGTCGTTGGGTTAAAAAAAATTGAAGCAGAGAGTAAGGCCTTTGTGTTTGTTGTGCATTGGCAATGGGTAGCGAAGAAGAGAAGGTTCTAGAGAAACAACTTGAGCATCAATTGCAAGAGCAA
>NC_029772.3:2726807-2770646 GCF_000817695.3 Arachis duranensis
GCGGTAATCATCTTCAACTTTCCGCATCTTTTCTTATTGGATTCTTAATATTCTTTCACGATTTGGGAATAAAATGTGGCCTAAAATTTCGAATCCTTTTTTGCTTTAATTAGTTTCTAGATGTTCGATGTTTAATAATGGTCTCTGTTCTAAGAAACAGAAATACTGAAGATTGGCAAGTGTACCATTTCAATTCCTTGTTATAATTTATATTTAATGTGTTAGTTTTGAATCTCTTGGTGTCCCGAAGATTCGTGTTTTCTGGAGAATCGTGCTGATTTGATTGAATTGAAGTTAGACTACAGAGAGCTTCGGAATGCATTCCATTTCATTTTTCTCTGTGATTATCGGGGACTAGTTTCCTTTTTCGCTTCTGTAGACAGAAGTTGTGCTTTCAAACTTGTAATGGTTTAGAATGGGGAATTCACCTAGTTATTGGCTGTTCTTTGGCAATATAAACGACTAAACAAGTAGTTGTAGTTGAGTGTTCCATGGTTGTCAGTGCTGCTGAATTGAATGCTTTGTTGCATAATGTCTTCTAATTGTTCATTTGTTCGTAGTGTTTAGACTTAACAATTTGAATAGTGTAGTTGTAAGTCGTTAGAACTGATAAAGGGCCAGCCTTGTTATTGGATGAGGCGCTCTCCAGACCTTTCAATGATGTGGATGCATTTCTGGTATTGGGTAGCCATATTTTAGTGCCTTGTTGATGAGTACTAGCATGTTCGGATTCCCCATTTGAAAGCTCTAAACAAAGGTTTTGGAGTTCTGAAAGTGAATCTAAATATGCATCCAAAACATGAAGGCCTCAATCATCTAAATAGTTGTAATTATTTTATACAGAAATTTTATTAGAATGGAAGAGAGTGTACAGAAGAGGATAAGCCATCCTCACTATGTAAGGTATAAGTAAGACATTGGCTTAGCTATGTAATGAAGCATGCCAATCCCTTTCAATGTCAGCTAAAGAAACCCTGTTAAACATCTCATGTTCTGTGCACCAAAGTGGAGCTAAAAAAAAAATCATGTCCAAATCAAATCAATATTTGAAAAGGAATAAAGTAAAATTCTGAAATTCCACTCTAACTATATGCACCGAGCACTGAAAAGATTGCAGATTGCCATAGTATCTTCACTGTTTTATGTGAGCCAAAACCTCTGAACTTATGAGGAGATAACATAACCCACAATTTCTCAAAGATACAGAAAGTGAAATTCACGAGATCTTGCCATAGGACAATGCAAAAAGGATGAGCTCCTGTTTGTGATGCTAAAAGACAATAATTAGCTATTGGTCTTTTGGACTCTTAGCAGCAAGATGATTAGTGTTTTGAGCATGTTAAGTGTAAAACCTCTTGGTTTGACCAATTGACGAAAATAATAACCACACTTTTTCAACCTAGGTGGAGTTGGATAAAATGCTCAAGTTATTTCATTAAATCCAACCATAGATCATGTACGTGGGCAAGTCATCTAAAATTTCATAATTTACTTTGAATATGTTGAGCTTCATTAGCAAATTGAAAAAATTGATAAAAATAATAATGAAATATCGATTGCTGGCAGTGGATCATTGTTCTGAGATAGTGTCCAGAGAATTATGATAACCAATCTGAGCTCTAAAGTTTCTGAGGCTAATTATCTTATTTATTTACTTATGATCTCAGGTTCATGGGGAGCTTGTTCAGGCAATTAAGGATGCAGAGGAAGGACTTCTTCACCTAAAACGGGCAAGATTATTACAGGAAGCAGATTTGGTGTTGCACAGCACTAATCTTTTTGCTGAAGAAGAGAAAGTAGAGGCTCTTGACCCCACAGATGTTGAACCAGAGCCACTGGAGGAAAGTTGTTATTCTGTTGGATCTAAATGCAGATTCCGTCACAAAGATGGGAGATGGTACAATGGTCAAGTGGTACAGTTGGATAAGTCAGCAGCGAAGCTTTCATTCCTTACTCCCACATCTGAGAACATGCTGGTACGTCCTCAAGATTGGTTACCTATTTCTATTACTTTGGTGACAACATATATTATTTTGGTTACCACAACTAATATATGAAAACAAAGGATTTCTGATAACAACAGTGCTCATAAATTATGCAAGTTCTTACAGAATTGACATGCGAAAATTTGGATCAAATTTCATCAATACAATAAATTAGGTAATTAGGCAACTCAGGCTTGGGAGGGGGTAGGTACAGAGTGAAGGTGTAGGGCTTTTTGAGGGAACTTTGCATGGACTTCAAATGGTGTAGTTTATCTATTATTTTCTTGTTTAATTATATATATATATGGTAGTAGTAGTATCAAACTGTGAGGGTTTGAGATTTTGAGTAAAATCATTTGCACATCTTGTGACTCAATTTCCAGTCCGTGTCTTGTGTTGTTTCCAGCTATCAAAGTTTTGTGTGTATGGAACTCTGAGATAATAGATTTCTGATGATATCATTTAATTGACCAAACAACATGTATTGAAAGTGATATTTTGACATATTATTAGATATTAATAATTAATATTAATGATATTATATATATTACCATTGTATATTGAACAAGGGCAGCATAGTGCAAGAGATCTGAGCAGGGTACATGTATACAGTCTTATCCCACAAGTGGGGAGCTGTTTCTAGGCTTGTAGCTTTTATGGTTCATAAACAACTACAGTGGCTTTCAAAACCAACAGCCAAATGAAATAGGTGGTTTGTAGGTTAGATTGTTGTTTCCTTGGCTAGTTAATGCTTACCATAGGGTTGGCTCACACATTTAACATGCAGCGATAAATGGGTCAGCTGGTCCATTTGACATCTCTTACTCAACCGAAATTAATGCCTTGTGTAAAAAGACTTCTCTAATAATGCATAATGTATGCTTATATGTGAAGTAATGTGCAATTGCTACTTATTTGAATTTTTTCTTTCCTTGTTGTCCTCAAAATTTGGGTTCAGAGTATTCAATAAAGTTAAGGTTTCTTTCCATGTCATTTACTAATACTAGAACACCCAAGTGCAGATCTGCAAGTTCTTTTTACAACAACGATGTCGATTTGGTACTAACTGTCGCCTGTCACATGGTAAGCTGCCATTATTAAGCACATTGAAGAAAATTAGATAGAGTTGAAATCAAAAGGATCTCTATCTTTGCAATTAACTCACATTATATTTTCCGTAAGTTTGGATATCTGATGGGCATTTCATCAAAGATATTCTTCACTACTATGTGAATAACATGGTGATCCAACATTAATCACTGGAACTTCAGCAATCAGCGTATAAAGGGAAAATCTTTTTTAGCTTTTAACTGTTTATTCATTATGTATTTCCATTAAGATATACTATTTGGATAACATCTCGAAATATGTTTAGTTATTCTGTCTATGAATAAGTTTCATTAGATTTATTCTGGGCAGGTGCTTGGCAATTCCTTTATGATTTGATGTTTATGGCATCTTAAGAGTTCTTTCAAGCTTCATTCGTTGAATGAATTCCATATATGGATTTTTTGACTGGATGCTTTAAGAATTAGCATACACAAGAAAATAATAAGGAAGCCGCCAAAAAAGCAGGGAAAAGAAATCATTGGCTTAGTGCTGTTAATCTTATTCAGCTATCTCTTACTTTTTGTAGTTCAGGAAATGAAGGGCTTGAAACGTTATAATCCCTAAGCTAGACTCTCCGCTCCTTCCTTCTAGACCCAACTTTTTATTGTTGGTCTGCTTTTTCCAGGATGAGGCCGTGAGGCTATTTTTATATAATCTGTTTTCTGGGTTTCCCTGTTTTTTTTTTTTTTTATGTATTTATATTTTTTATGTTGTGGTTGCTTAATATCATTTTCTTTTGTTTTTTGGGGTCATAGTGCTCATGTATCTGTTCAGCATATCACAGCCCACGCTATCTTTGTTTGCAGGAGTTGATGTTCAATTGTCCTCACTGAAGAAATATGTCCCAACAATATGGAAGCCATCCTTGGCGGGGTCGAGTATATGGGCAGTCTCAAATGCTCATGCGGGCATTTGGAAGCGAGCTGAGCTCGAGTCTTGGGACGAGGATGTCGGAGCTGGACAAGTTGTTTTCCGAGATGATGGAAGTTCAGCAAAGCTTGGGGCTGAAGAAATGGTATTGTCTGAGTATGCGGAAGTGAGTGACACAGAGAGTGATTCCAGCTTAGAACACTCCGACTCTAGTGACTATGAGGAAGAGGAATTGCAAGGTTTAGGATTTCTTGAGAGCACCAACCTACAAAGGGGTGTTCAGACCGAAACTGCTATATTTGCCAAGTGGGAGAACCACACTAGAGGCGTAGCATCGAAAATGATGGCTAATATGGGTTACCGAGAAGGAATGGGTTTAGGCGTAACTGGTCAGGGAATGCTAGATCCCATAACAGTGAAAGTCCTACCGGCAAAGCAATCCTTAGATCATGCACTTGAGTCTCAAAAAGGAGAAGAGGACACAGAGAAACAAAGCAAGAAACGGAGCCGAGGTGGTAAAAGAAAGCGCGATAAGAAATTCATGGAAGCAATTCGAGCAGCAAAAGAAGAAGAATCGAACGTAGACGTCTTTACACTAATAAATAATCAACTTGCAGTGCACGGCCAAGCTTTAAATGGTGGATCAGGGAAAAAGCAGAGCAAAGATTCCGCCGAAGTTAAAAAGGTGGATAGGCGAACGTTGATTGCGTATGAGGATGAGGTGAAGGATTTGAAGTTGAGGGTTGAGAAGCTGGAAGCAATAGTGAATATCAACAGAAAAGAGAAGGCTGTTTATGAGGCTGCTATGAGAAAATTAGCAGAGACACGCAAGGCATTAGCTGAAGCTGAAGCCACGCATGCCTCTGCATCAAATGCAGTTGTTAGCAAAGAAAAAGAGAAGAGATGGCTTAAGTTTTAGTTAGGACTTATGGCTCAGTAGTTTAAGTAGCTGCATGATATAATATAAAGCCTTCAATTCATTATAAAGCTATCACTTTAAGAAAACAAAGGCAAGGATATTTCACTAAATTAAGATATTGGTGAATTGATATAGATGTTGTATGTACATGTTATGTGATCCTTCTATTGAACGATGCATGCACTTTTTACTGATTCGGTAGATTTTGCTGTCCTTCTTGTTAGTTCTCAATTGCCACGTTTAAGACGATGGGAGGGTTGGTTAAAACGCACTGGGGACAAGTTTATTAAACTCTCTTGTTCACTTGTAAGGTCGTTTAGTGTTTACAAAGTTAGGTTCCTAGTCGAGTTCATGATTTTATTAAGTTATGATTTTGCAAGTTGAGTTTTACTATTCAGGTTCATCTAATCTTTGGAACCAAAGATACCTGGATGCGAGAGCTGATTATTCTTTAGAAGTGCATGTTTTGGATTGGATCCTAACATCATTCAGATTTTTTTCCCCCTTTCAGCATAAACATATTAGTGGAGTGGGGTCAAATTAATGAGGTTTAGTCACAAGTGATAATTTAGCTAGGTTTCTGATTAAATATCAACATCTTTGGTTGGGAACGTCATGTTCGTTTGTGATGTGATATAACTCTAGCTATGAACAATCATGGCAACAAATTATTGCGTAATCTTCTTTGCATGTTGATTGTTGGCAAAGGAAACAGGTAACGAGAACTTGCAAATACACGCAACCATGAAGTGACCCACGGACAACCATGTCCAAGAGTTGTTAATCTCGTTTAAGCTTTTATTGTTTTTTGTATAGGTATTTATTTTAGAATTTAATTTTAATATACTGTTTAAATTCAATTATTTAATACTACGTCAATAAAAATAATCACCTTTTAAGTTGATTGCATGATTAATTATCCAAAAAAAGAGACGTGATTAAACCACTGTGTAAATTACATTGTTAATGGACTAAAATTAAATTCTTTATCTTGAGATAATCTTATTCCAGTATTTAACAGTATGACTCTCCCAATAACATTAATTTTTAAATACTCAAAAGAGTGAGGATTCGACCAAAAACCACGGATTAATAGATCTGAGCATCTCTGTTGGTTAACCTTAATCTCAGTATATGCAGTTTGTCCCAAATAACATGGACAAGGCGTTTTCCTAAGAACTTATAGGTTATATTATTCTACACAGTTGTGTATGAATGTGAAGTGAAAAATCTCTTTAAAGTTCATTAGGTGCGTGAGACACATGATTTGTGAAATAATAGTAATGAAGGGAACTAAATAATTGGAGATTCACGTTGCAATGACAGCAACTTTCTTGTCTTGGACGAATGATGCAAATATTAATTAAGTACTCTTCAACCATTATATTGCTGTCGCTTTCTCCTTCACTAAATGCAAGTTAATTTATATTTTAATAATGTCGTCCCGTTTTAGGCTTGCATATCATTATTGTGAGATGTCACATTCATTTTGTGAAATTTTATCCAGTGCTATATTTGCAACTTCGTAGAAGCATAAATGTGAGGCTACGGTATAGTACATGTTACGATAATGGTCTAAAGCCAATAAGCCATTGCACCCAAGATTTTTTTGGCTTAATATGGCCTCTACGCAGACGAATTTGACCTAGGCCCAACATACACCTGTTGGAACTTATCACGATTTGATCCCCGATTTTTTTTTTTTATTGAAGATAAGAAGACTCGAATCCGCAACCTGTTAAGTGAGTATGGGGAGACTATGCCACTCGAGATCTAACTCATTGATATTTGATCCCCGATTCTCCTCTACCAAACGAGTCGGGACCTATGATACCCAGACCTGAACATAGGACACGATGTGATACGAGATTCACATACATATAGATTTTAAATTTTTATAAGATGTGAGAACACGACAAGTGTATAAAATATTTTTTAAATAAATCATAATGATATTTTGATATTTTGTTGATATTAAAATATAAATTAATTTTTTAATTTTGTAAAAGCTTTTTTTAATTATATAAAATATTTAAAATAATTTTTTATTTTAATAAATAATAATATATTATTTTTAAATTTATTTTAAGAATATATGTTAAATTTTATTCAATAAAATTAGAAAGACATATTACAGTCATGTCCTATTATTTATAAAAATATATCTTAACTTTTTATTTTTAAATTTAAATTATATAACGCTTGACACTTTTGTATTATGCATGCTAACCATCCATTTGTGGAGATTAATAGAGACGGAAAAATAACTAAGGAGAATATATTATCATTTATGTTTGTCATATCATCTAACCAGGAGATAATGTAATTAATGTATAATTTAATAATAATATTATATTATCCTTGAAGAATAATACATAATAAGATGATTAAGTGCACTTCTTCTTTTTCCTTTTTTTTTATTTTTTAATTTCGATATTAGCTTGTTTAGTGCACGAAGTTATATTGCTCAACAGATTAGGCATAAGATTTCTTTTTCATTTGTTTCTTAAACGACCAATAATCCTTCTTTTTTGTGAACTCCTAATCAAGAATATCTTCTCGCCAAAATATTGTTATATTCATCATAATCAATTTGTTGCTTTATTTCATCTCTTGTTTTTAAATCCAATCACTATAATGCTTTTCTACTCCTAATCAAGAGTATTTGATTGCATACAATTTTGGGGCATGCCTACTTATTAATTCTTACTTTCACACTACCTGAGGTTCATTTTGGATTTGGGATTACATGTTGAAAAACGTGATGTGGTGTGTAACTGTGTACTAGATAAAGAATATGTTAATATTGGAAGTATAAACACTACATAAAATTAGTCTCACATTAAAATAAGAAAGAGTAAAAATTTTTTGTCTATTTTTTTAAAAGATAAAATGATCCTATAAAAAAAGGGATGCTGCGTCTCTAATAAACTTATTTTAGGACAATATGATCTTTTTTAAAAAATTTATTAAATAATAAAAAAATAATTTTATAGAAATTTTATTTATAATTTGTGAGAGTTTAAACTATTAATAAATTTATTTTTAAATTTTTTTTCTAATAATGGTTAAGATGTCAAAAAAAGAAAAAGTAATTATAATGAAAAAATCTTTCAAAAAAAAATAGTGTTGCATAAAAAATGAGAGAAGAGAATGGTGATGTTGATAATATTGCTTATATTGATGGTGGTAGAAGAAATAATGATAATGCTAGATATGCTTACATAATTGAAATAGCAAAGATAAAAATTATAAAAATAATTGTGACAAAAACAGTAATAGTAATGATAGTAGTTGATTTTATTGTAGAAATTTTTTTGTAAAGGTTTAAAAAAGCCAAAAATTACAAATAAAAATCCTACCATACTAATTTTTGTTATTATTTAATGATTTTTTTAATAAAAAAATTGTATTGTCCCAAAATAATTTAATTAAGAGTTGAAATGTCTTTTTCTTTTGAACAGAGATTGCCTTATCTTTTGAAAAAATAGAAAGAGACCGATCGAATTGGGTGTTTACTCTAAAATGAAAAACATATTAATTTGACATATTAAAATTTTGAATTAGATATAATATCTTCTCATCTTAAGTTTTCTTACTTAATTTCTTTCAATTTTTTTTAGTGAAAAACTCTCTAAAATGACCCAATCGAATGGGGAAATGGATCCCTCATATATGATGAAAGTAAAATATGAACTCCTTGACAATAAGGCTGTGTTTAGTTTTGAAATTAGAATAAGATAAGATATTGAAAATAAGATACAAATGATACATACACAAAAATTGATGTTCTTATATTTAGTTTAGTAATAAAATAAAATAAATTATAAAAAGTCTAATGTCTTTATATCTTTCTTATTAAAATGGACACAAAATACACTAATTCAATATCTCTAAATATAATGTCTCTATTCATATCTTATCTGTCAAAAGTGATTTTGTGTTTCTGCATCTCTGTCTTAGTGTCTCTATTAATATCATATCGTATCTTTTAAGAAAAATTATTAAAACAAATATAAAATTTAGTTATATTGAAATAAATTTAAAATGAAATGAAATTATGTTGAAAACAAAATCATTATTTATATTATAATGAAGCAAATAAAAGACAAAAAATATAAAAATTCAAATTTATACATAAAAATTAAATAAACCATGAATGTGTGATGTTAACAATTAAAATATATTAGATCTTTGTATCATTATTTCTTTATTTGTAAAAGTGTAACAAAAAATTGTTTTTATGACATTACCTATTTTAATACTTAAGAGACCAAATTTAGGTTAAAATAGTAGATTTTAGAGTTTACATGAGTTTATGCAAATTTTTGCACTTTACCCAAATTCAGCTAAAGTCTCATTTAAATTTGAGTTAGTTAATAAGTTAACTTATTTTAATAATATAAACTCGTAAGAGCTTAGAGTTAACTCCAGAGTTTAATGACCAAAATTAAACTAGAACATATTTTATATAATAGATTTAGATTTAAGTACTTTATTGCTATATACAAAGATTATTTTAGTAGGCATATTTGAAAGTTTTTTATGAACTTAGAAGCATAATTAATGTTTTGATAGTGATATATCAACAATTCCTATATAAACACAAGACATGGTCACACTCACATGAAAATTATAAGTAGAGTCTAGCTATAAATTAAATAAAATAGAAATAAACTTTTTTTCACACTGTTATTTGCTGAAAATTAAATGTATGAGGTATCAACCCACTTAAATTTTCATATACCAAAATAAAAATACAATAAAAAGCTATGAATATCCCTTGTTTCTTTTTAAATATTGTATGTGTGTTAGTGTAGATTCCAGCTTTCTTCCACTACTACTTGAGGATCAATAGTGGCCAGCAGCCAAAAAGATCACAATCAAATTATTATTATTATAATGTTCTTATCTAAGAAAGATTCCGGCTAATTTGCACCAATCCATCAAACCAACCAAAACCATCCATTAACTATACATATTGTGGTCCACAATGAATCAAGATTCCAATCACATTAATTAAGAAGCTAATAAGTATGAAGTATGAAGTATGAATGAATGGAAGAATAAGCAGCTTAATTGTTTGTGAGGTCCACTACAAATACTACCAAGCAATTAGTTGATGGCCGGTCACACAAATTTTCATTTGGATAATGACACATCCAACATCATCTTAGTCTCTAGAAACATGCATGCTAGGTCCCCTTCACACTTTCATATAACAGAATAATGCAATTTATGTATACATATCAAAGTTAAGTGCTGTCTCTTATTAGTTAGTTATTTATATCATCCTATAAAAGAAGCAACATATGTTGGTTGAGATACTGTAAATATCTCTCTATCTTTTTGAGATATTATTCGTAACTTTTGATTTGCACGAGGTAAAATATTTTAGAGATTTCGATTTATACTCTGTTCACACCAAATTGGAAGAATAAGTTGCGAAGACATTCTGATATTTAAGTTAATAGCGTTTATAGGTGATAATGATAGTTTTATATTATTTTTTACGAGTTACGAGTTTTTTGATTCTGTTTTATATTTTTTTTGAGTATCCGTTAGATATTTATTATCCTAGATATGTGTTTCATTTTCTTAGATTTTTTATTTTATCGATTAAGGTTGTCTTTTATTGTTACGTTATTTGTGTAACGTTCGAACTTGTATAATTGGATTTTTTATTATTTGTTTTTATCCAGAATAGTATCTCAACTCAAGTTTTTTTATTTACGACCTTGTCAAGTATATCCGAGTTTTAGTGGATCAAGCCCAATTGGATTTTTTGGTTTTTTTGGGCGCCAAAAAACTTGGAAAGTCCTTTCAATTTCTTCGAGCGGTTTTAACTTTTCATCAATTTTCGAACTGTCAGCTTTAATTCACATTTTTCTCTCTTTCCATAAATCAATATCACATTTAATTCTACTAAAAAGAACTTCTACTCCTTCTTCCATTCTTAAATTCACTCTAAAAATCATTCTTCTCCTTCAAAGAAAATTTCTCCTCCCTCTCATTTTCTTCGAGTTCTTGGGCATTCGGAGCTTTCTCTTCTTCTTATATTGGTAGCTGTTAATTGTATTCAGGTAGGAAAACTTATCTTTTCTTTGTTTTTCTTTTCTTGTTCTGCTGCTTATGAATTCAAAAATGACTCGTAGATGAAAATTTTCTTCTTCTCATTACTCTTGCATATGCATAACTTCATTTGAATTTGTTTCATTCTTCACTTCTAATTTTGAATGTTTAAGTAATCGAACGTTTTAGTAAGGGTACCACTGTTTAATTTTTCTCTACTTAATGCACAAGTGATTTTAGGTTTTTCTTCTTTTTTGAAAATTTTAGAGTTTTTATTCTCTAGAAAAAACATAGAAAATTTCCCTCTGTGACATAGTAGTGATGTCCCTTAGGTATATCCGAAATGCCGAGGAAGAAAATAATAGCTTCTCGTGAATGAGTTGGGACGTCGTCTTCAGGACCACCTCCGTGTCCTGCCCCAACTCAGTGGGTGGATCCCTATTCTTGGGTTTCTGAGGATGTGAAGTTCACTCCTTTCATGGTTGCTCAAGAAGATTTAGATGCCTTGCGAGAAGTCGGGGTTATCTTTAATTCTGACTTGAAGAATTTATATGTCCTTTTTGTTCCTCAGAGAAATGATTGTCTCTGTCACTATAACCACTATGCAGGCTCTCGGCCTGATTGGCTATGGATGTACGAGACTCTCTTTATCCGCTTCGGAGTTCGTCTTTCCTTCACCGACTTTCAGTAGGATATCTTAAGATATACTGGATGCGCTCCCTCACAGTTGCATCCAAATACTTGGGCCATCATCTGAAGCTTTGAGCTTCTATGTTCTTTTTCTACTTTTTCAACTTAACAATGCCTTTTAGTTCTCAAGGTCACGGGTTCATCTCCTTCCGTGGTAACTCGAATAGGAGGATCTTTAACATCTTTGAAAAATCTTATCAAGATTTTAAAGAGATTTTTTAAGATAGAGAGAGTAGAGGGAACTACACCTTTTTCATGACTTTGAAAGATGAAAAAACATTTAATTTGTATTGGAACTTTAATGTTTTTCTCCCAAGATTCAATTACAAGGTGTTAATGCTTCTGAGTTCACAAGTATTTAGCTATTTTTGGAACTCTGGAATAACCAACCTCTGAATCTTTTGACTATCTTGGCTGACGAGCATGCTGCTCGAAATGCTGTTGGTAAATGTTTGCCTCTTTTGTTTTTTGCTTAACAACCTTACGCCCTCTCTTTGTAGTTGACATGGCTAGCGGCTTAGAAGCTATTATAGCAATGAAGAGGAGGTTGGCTTCTTCTGATCCTACCCAAAATGTGAATCCGGGTAGTGGGGACAAAGTTTCTTCTTCTGCCACTTTAAGCGACATACCTCTCCCCCAAAATTTAATTCGGGAATTGGTCCCGAGGTTCAAGATGTTGACGACCTTTCTCCTATTAACTCTCCTAAAAATAAGAAGCAAAAGAAAGGGAAAGATCAAGTTAAAGTAGCAAAAGTTTCTCCTTCGACCTCCTTTGGTTGCATTTTGGAAACGAAGTTTCAATTTCCTGAATTTGTTGATGAGTATTTGTTGACTAAGATGACTAAGTCAGGCTTAGCCAAACTTCCTATTGAGGAAACTTTACCTTGGGTCCAGAGAATACTACTTCGATCGGTCACTTATTGAGAGATGCCGAGAAGGAGTTTGCTGTTTTTCGATATGAGATTTCGAAGCATGAGAAGGAGTTGAATGAGGCTAAGTCGGAGGCTCAAAGTTTGAATGAATCTTTGACTACCCTTAAGGAGGAGAAACAGAGCCTTCAGAGAGGAAGCAAAAAGTACTTCCAAAGAGAAATATAAGAAACAAATTTTTGAGTTTATGCAACATATTGACGAACTCTCCACCTCGGTCAAGAAAGCCAAGCAAGCTGCCGTGGATAGAGTGTTTAATGTCGAAAAGAACATGCTTGAGCATATTAAACTTTTAGCTCTCGACTTGGACATCTCCAGAGTCGGTACTTTTAAGAAAGTAATTGATGAAAAGATAGTTAATATAATTTAACTTTCCTTTGTAAGGTTTTCTAAGTTTTATTTTGCATCTTATGAACAAAACTTCTTTTCTGTTTTTTCGGAATTTATTTGGCTATAACAGACATTTATTTAGATCATTATTTACACTTTAAGTGCTTTAATTATATTTTACCATTTTTCTGGCTTTGAATTTGAAAATACGTTATTTTTGGATGAACCCTTCCGTTGTTTAGGTTTCTTGGCGTTTATTCATGTGATCAAATTTAAACTATGCAGTTATTTTTTGACAATTATTTTATCAAATCATATGATGAATTCAATACAAAATTTTTAAAGTAAGGCCTCATTAAAAACCTAAATTAATAGGAAAAGAGTGTCTTTTATTCTAATGTCAAAAATATTTAAGGACAACACTTACTCTAATATCGAGACTCCTAAGGATGATACTTCTTTAAGTGAATAGCATTCCACGTCCTCGGGATCTCGGAACCATCCAAGCTTTCTAATTTATAAGCTCCTTTGCCTAGACTTTTCTTGATTATGAAGGATCCTTTCCATGTGGGAGCCAACTTTTTCTGAGTACCCGAGACTCCAGCATCAGCTTGTCTTAGCACGAGGTCGCCAATTTGGAACTCCTAGGTTTAACCATAGTGTTATACCTTTTTGCAATTCTCTGCCTTAAGGCCTGCTCGAATAAGTTGGCTGCGGATCTTACTTTATCAATGAGATTTCGATCAGAGTGATTTCTGTATTTTTGAGGAGTAACTGTGGGCTAGCCGGCTAGGTTCACCAATTTTCACCGGTATCACTGCTTCCTCCCTGTAAGTAACTCGAAATGGCGTTTTTCCTGTAGAGGATTGGGGTTTAGTGAAATAAGACCATAGTACCAACCATACCTCGTTAACCCACAATCCTAGAAAGTTGTCTAATCTCTTTTTCAAACCTTTGAGGGTTATTTTATTTGCGCCTTCTACTTGGCCATTGACTTGTGGATGTTCCCCTTAAGAATTCTTGAAATTGAAAATCTGCAAATTGAGTCCCATTATTTATCACTATTGTCTCAGGAATCTCGAAACTCGTGAAGATGTCTCTCCAAACAAACTTCCGATATTGAGACGCTGTTATTTTTTACAGTGATATAGCGGATCCACTTAATGAAATAATCAATTGCCACTATAAAAAACTTAACTTGGCCAGGTCTATAGGAAAAATGTCCTAATAAATCTACTCCCCATTTTGCAAAAGGTCTTGTCAGAATCACGAAAACGAGCTCCTGAGGTGGGGTTTGGTGGAGATTGCCATGGATCTGACACTTTTGACATCTCTTTACATACTCTATTACATCTTTTATTATTGTGGACCAGTAATACCCGGCTCTTATGACCTTCTATGCCAACGACTTGCCTCCCATATAATGTTCACAACACCCTTCATATATCTCTTGCAACACATAATTTATTTGTTGAGATTTTAGACATTTAAGTAGGGGCTGCTAGATGCCTCTTTTATATAATTGCTCATTAATCATGGTATATTTGGCTGATTTTAGGCGTAACTTCTTGGCTTCCTTCGAATCGCTAGGAAGAATACCATATGGATCTAATTAGGTAGTGACATTTCCACTTTGTGACACAGTAATGTCGAAAATACCTATAGATGGCTCCGAAAGTACTTCTTGAATTAGGCTTCGGTTACCACTTCCTGATTTGGTACTGGCTAACTTTGATAAGACGTCAGCTTGTGTGATTTGTTCTCGGGGCACATGCTTAATACAAAATGATTTAAAGTTTAAAATTTTGCTTTGTACTTTCTTTAGATATAATTGTAATAGTAGGTCCCGTGCTTGATACTCACTATTAACTTGGAAGATTACAATTTAGGAGTCATTGAATACTGTAAGCTTCGTTACTCCGACCTCATATGCTAACGCCAATCCTGCAATTAGAGCTTCATATTCAAGTTGATTGTTTGAGATTGGAAAATCAAACTTGATGGAGCTTCAATAATGGCCAAATCTTCGCCTTTACTCGGGATGATTCCTGCACCCCCAGATCTCGTATTCGAAGCTCCATCAACATGGAGCTCCCAAGTTGGTTGTTCGGGAGTTGAGTAGGTCATTTTAGCCAAAAAATCTACCATCACTTGTGCCTTTATAACAAAGCGTGGTTCGTATTGTATATCAAATTGTGATAATTCTATCGACCAGCTCATCATCTGACCTGCCAAATCTGGTTCTTGCAAAACTTTTTTAATCGGTTGGTCGGTTCGTATAATTATTAGGTAACTTTGAAAATATTGTCTTAACCAACATGCCGATGTTAATAGTGCAAAAGTGAGTTTTTTTTTTTTTAATTTTGAGTATCTTAATTTGAGACCTTGAAGGACCCTACTAATAAAATACACAGGTCATTATTGTTTGCTTTCACCTTCCAACACTAAGATTGAAGCTACAGACTCATCGGTTATAGATAAGTATAAATATAACGGCTTTCTGGGTTCTGGTTTTACTAGGATAGGAGGAGAAGATAACAAAGTTTTAAAGCATTTGAAGGCATCCTCACACTCTTCTATCAATTCAAAAGTGACCCATTTCCTCATTAATTTAAATAAAGGCTTTGCTTTTTCAATAGAGGTGCCTAGAAATCTCGATAAAGCAGCTAAACGATCTGTGAGCTTTTGCACCTCTTTGAGGCTCTGAGGACTTGACATATCTAAAATAGTTTGACATTTTTTAGGGTTAGCTTCAGTACCTCTTTGGGTTACCATGAACTCGAGAAACTTTCCTCCTCAAACGCCAAATGCACATTTAGTTAGGTTCAATCTCATCTTATGGAGTCAGAGGCAATGGAAGGTTTCTCGCAAATCAATAATCAAGTTGGCATCTGCTTTGGTCTTTATCAACATGTCGTTGATGTAAACCTCTAAATTCCTCCCGATCTGCTTTGTAAATACTTTAGCCATCAATCTCTGATAAGTGGTTTCTGCATTTTTTTAAACCAAATGGCATTACGGTATAACAATAAATTTCTCATGGAGTGATAAATGCAATTTTATCTTCATCTGGTTGATACATTAGAATCTGGTTATAACCACTGTACATATCTAAAAAACTTAGTGTCCGATAACCAGATGAAGAATCAATCATATTGTCAACAACCATGTTAAATATGTGAGTTCTCTAATAAAACCAGCATTCAACAGTCCTTGCACTTGTCTTTTGACCTCGTCAGCTCAGTCTTGTGATATCTTGTAATGTCATTGTATGACCGGTTTGTACAAGGGATCAATGGCAAGCTGATGGGATATGAACGTGGGATCAATTCCAGACATATCGGATGGCTTCCATGCAAACAAATCGACATTACCTCTTAAGAAAATTTGGAGTTCTGACTTCAAGGAATAGGGTAAGTCTTTATTGATCAATGTGTACTTTTCTGCATCATTTCCAATTTGAAATTTTTTCAAGTTCTCGTTGGGCTCATGTCTTGGTTTCTCCTGAATTTGAAAATCCAAATCTACTAAAAATACACATGTCGACTCCTTTGCCTTGTCCCTTAGGGTTAAACTTGCATTGTTGCATTTGATAGCTGCTACTTGATCTTCTCGGATTGTTGCTACCCGACCTTCAGTCGTCAGATACTTCATGCACAAAAATCATTAAGCATTTTTCATCTGAGAATGACATTAGAAACTGTCGAATCCTTTAGAATGACAAACTCTGCCTACCCAACTAGAGCTTCCAAACCCTCCCCTATTGTGAAGAAGAGGTCGGGCTTGATATAGTGATCTTCCAAACCCATTACCCTAGGCAAATGTAGTTTGAGATGTTGATCTTTAAGGCCTAAAGCACCAAACGTGTTTTTGAACAACAAATTCGAATATGCTCTTGTATCAACCAAGATTCTCTTTACAATTTCATTTCGTAATTAGTTGTTATCACTAAAGGCTCATCATCTTCTAATGTGACATGTTGGAAGTCCTCGGCAATAAATTAAATAGTCCAAAATTCTGTATTTTTAGGACCTCAAAACTTATAATCTTGGCATCATTTTTTACTGCATTTCTGGATTTTTGATGTATGAGTAATTGAGTATCTTTAGTTGTTTTCTTTAGTATTTCTTTCAATAAAAATTAGTGATTTTCTAAATATATAAGTGTGACATCATTCACCTTATAAATTAATTTTTGGAATTAAGTTAAAGCTACTAATCTCAATAAATAAAATATTTGGTTAAAAAAGAAAAACTATTTAATTTCTGCTCGCTCAATCACTCTAGGATGTAATCACGAGTTTAGTTTTAATTATTGAGTTTTGAAGATTTTGGAGGATTAAATTCCATTTATGAGTTTTATTATTTAGAGAACAAATTAAAGGTTTTTGAGGTTTTTGTGAGCTCTCTTTTCAAATTCCTTAATAACTTCAATTTTCAAGTCCTTTCAAATTGAGAAGATTTATTTGAGAATTTATTATTTTATCCGTAATTATTTGTGTCACGAAAATATTAAATTTAATATGTTATTAAATTAAAAAATAAAATTATAATAACTTAAAATTATCTTATTTAACTTAACATCTTTAATTACATATTTATTATATTTAATGTTATTTAATTATTTTAGTAGTAATTAAATAATATAAAATAAAATAACCTTAAATTAATTTGAGCTAATTTTCTATAATCTTTCAAACATTTTTGTTTAAACTCGTGAACAATAGAGAATTAAAACTCTTAAGTCCTCTCTTTCTTTTTCTTTTTTTTTTTTAAGTCTTCTCTTTCTTTTTCTTCGCAACTCACGAACATGCCCTAAAAAAAATATTTTAGAAAAGGGGAAAAAAAATAATCCACTTACCCAGTAGAACCGCATATGTGTTTTCTACAACTCACACTCAGTAGTGCACTTGCCATTATTTATAAAAGACAAGAGATAATGAATTTTTCTCCTAACTATACCCGTTGTATTCTTTTTATTAAATTAAGAATTAAAAGACACTCTTACCTAGCATAATTCAATAATAACAGTAAAAAAAATGTACTTTTTATTAAATATTTTTTATAACTTCAATTCGTGTACATTTTTATTTGAAATTCAAACATTTAATTATAAATAATTAATGATATTTTGGAATTAACACAGTAACTAAAAAAGTAGTTTCTTTTACTTCAACTACTTTATTAGTGGTAAAATTAAAATGGCTTTCAATTTTATATTTAATATACATATTTGCAAAAATACATATATAATATTATAATGAATAATAATAATAATCATTTAGTATAATAATAATAATATCTATTTTTACTCAAAAAATATGCAACTTGACAAACCTCGCACTAGTCAAGTCGTTAGTTATAAAACTAAAATAATTATGATAGTTGAGCCGTCTGTCCTCTTCAGAGTGGGTGAGTTCAAGTCCCACTTCAGTCATTATATATTTAAATTTAATTCAAGTTGAATCAACCAAATATGCTATTATTTTTGCTTAACCAGATATTTCAAAATAACAAAAAAAAAAAAAACAATTAACCAACCATTTTTTGTGTGCTTTTTTTAAGTAAATTTATAAATAAAAAATAAATATTGTACTATTTTAATAAATTTTTTACGAAGTATATATACAATATCAGTTTCTTCAATAATTTTTAATATACTGAATTAATTTTTAGTATTAACTTATTTAATTAAAATAAACCAGATAAACAGTTCAATATTAAAAAAAATTAATCCTTTTCAAATTCTTTTGATAAAATTGTAATTGGTTATATCTTTGTCAAAATTTCTATTTACTGCAATACTTGCACAAAAAAGTTATTAGTAAAATATATACCATCTTTATTAAATTTCTACACTTCTTTATCATGCGCTCCTTCTAATAAGGTAGTCAAGTGCAAGACACTAAAAAATTAGTTTAAGAGCTCCAATTTCTATTGGTGGAGTTCTCACCTCCATAAAAAATTTTACTCATTAAAATTTATTCCAAAATTCACAATTTCGTATTACAAATTCTTTTTTGTTTGAATCTGATAAAAGTCCAAAATAAAAATCTTTCAACTTTTCACATTGTAACTATGTGTCTTTTTAAAAATCTAATTCTTCTACTATTCCTTTTCTCCATAGCCAACCTACTAGTTATATAACTATATCTTCAGCATCACATTTTGATATTTATTCTTTTTAAAAAAAAATCAAAGATAAAAAAATTCAAACCTATAATTTTTAGATAAGTATAAAAAATTATGCTATTTGAGTTATAATTTATGGACATATTTTGATATTTATCTTATGCATAAATAAAAATGATACTTTATTCATTATATAAATAGATAAAAATATAAACATCAGTTCATAAATACACTTCAAGAATTTAAGGAATAATTTTTTTTTCGGCCAAGAAAAAAATTGAGTGAGAAAGGGGGATGAAAATGTAATTAATTGGTCATAAAATATTTTTGAGTTTGATTTTTTATTGAGTTTGATCTAGTTTAAAGTTTGTTTAAAGAATTGACAGATTTTTTTAAATATTAAAAAAATAAAGTATATATTTTATCTTTAATGTTTATATTTTTTTAAATATTTTCTAATTAATTTTGTTGGTTTTGTCTCCAATATTTTCGATTCATTAAATTTTGTTTCTAACATTTTTTAATTTGTGTTAAAATTATCTTAAAAAAATTTTAATTTTGTCCCTAAAATTTTATATCAAATTAACGTTTAGGAATAATTTTGATACAAATCGAAAATGTTAAAGACAAAATTGAATGAAACTAAATGTTAAAAGTATTTAAAAAAAATCACAAACATTAAAGACAAAAAATATACTTAAAAATTATTTATATCAAAATTTTGAACTTAAAGTATTTAAAATGGATTTAGATCCTCTAACTTTTAGATTTTCACTTTAGAAGATAAAATTAAATCTCTCACCGTTGAATATTTTCTCTCTCATGTTTTCTCTTGATCCTACCTATAAAATAAATGGTGATAGATCATACTTTACCCTCTAAAGTAAGTTTCAAAATTTAGAGGATCCAAATCCATTTAAAATATATAGAACCATTTATAATAAAATATAATAAATCTATAAAGTTTAATAACTTTTTTAGCTATAAAAAGTATTTATATATTTATTTATATCTTAATAGATCTAAACATATCTAAGGCTGCGTTTGTTTTTGAGAACAAGACAGTACAAAACACTGATGGACAGAGACACAAAATTTTGTATTCTTGTATTCTGTTTGGTGATAAACTAGAACAAATTATGAAAATCTAATTTATTCTTATTTTTTTCATTCAAAAAATTTGAGATGAAAAATATAATAATAAAAATATATAATTATAAAAAATTAACAAAACTAATGAAAAAAAGAATAAAAAATAAGTTGTGTCTCTTGTTAGTGTTCATGTGTCCTTCCTATCAGGATAAACACAAAATATACTAATTCAGTATCTCTGAACATATTGTCTCTATTCATGTCTTTTCTATCAAACATAATTTTGTATCTTTGTGTCTAATGCAGCCTAACATATGTCAATTAGGGGGAAATAAACAATCTGGTATATTTCCACCTCTATTGAGAATGGTAATAAGTAGTAGAGGAAAAAAAATGCATGTTATGATATGTTCTTAGTTAAAAAAAATATAGGAGTTGCAAATCAAATGACAACGCTCAGCAGGTTTCTTGAAAGCCACTTCTTTATAATCAAAGTTTAAATTATGTGAATGTCCCGTTAGGTTCTTAACCTTTTTATGTAGTAACAATTATTGACGGAAGGTGAGTATAAACGTTGGGTTTCAATGAAAATACCACAAAATCATATCCATATAAATATAATGGGGTGTGTAAGAAAATATATAATGGGTTTGTTTGTTGTTAAAAGGTACAAGTTTATATAAGATTATTATTGAAATTTTTATAAAATAACTTCAATTAGTCAGTTATAAAACATTTTAAAAGATCAACTAATATTGTGACGTAGAATGTTTTTTTTCTCTTTTCATATATGTGTTGTTTTCCTTCTTCTTAGTATGTCATGTAAATGCGACTCTCTTTCTCTCTTTATTCGTCTTACTCTTTTATCTTAGAAAATACCAATATTATTAGTTAAGAAAATACACTGAAGTATGTAACTTAGTGTAGACTAGCTATCACAAGTTAAATAAGATAATAATTAAGAATAAGTACCCTCTTTTAAGGATTAATTATTTTATAGAATAATTAAGAGAGGTTAAGGTATTTTTTAAAGTTGATCTTACATCAAAGTACTATCAGATCATGACAAGGGATGAATATATATCTAAGATTGCCATTAGAACGAGTTATGGATATTATGAGTACACCGTAATGTCTTTGGTTTGACTAACGCTTGCGCAGTAGTTATGGATTATATGAACCATATCTTTAGACTTTACCTAAATAATTTTGTGGTAGTTTTTATAGATGATATTTTAGTATATTCCGCAAGTGACAAAGATCACGAGGAACATTTGAGAGTTGTGCTAATCATTTTGAGAAAACAGAAGTTATATGCTAAACACTCAAAAAGCGAATTTTGGATGAAAGATGTTAAAAGTTGTAGAAGGATTAGAGAATGAGGGGTTGAATCTATGACCTTTTTTTATGTTATTGAAATAACCCTTTAAAACAAACTTTTAAATTCTGATTCTGTTTGAATCCAGCAACGAAAAATTTATAAGACAATTTATTTTTGTCTCATGAATATCAGAAAACAGAACAGAGTAGGGAAGAGAGAAGCTGACACCATCATGTATCATGGTTCAGTTGCCTTGTGCAATGCAACCTACATCCAGTCTCCACCACAACGGTGGTGGAATTTTCACTATAGTTAAGGTATTACATACACCAATTCCACAGGATCGACACAATCCTTTCACTCTCAAGTTCTAACCTAACTTGACTTGGTTATGCTAATACCTAACTATTCACTTTTAGTGCTAACCCAACTAAGAAAGGGGTACCTCACAGGTACAAGATACAAGACACGGAATCTACTTAAAGAAATATGAAATAACTCTAAACTTTTCACTCATGTGTATCTCTCTGCCTCTTTCCACTCTTAGGCTCTTTCAATGACTCTCTCATTCAGCCTTTTACCTCAAGAAATTGCAGAAAGATAAACATTGAAAAGTAAATTACAATCTGTAAAACATGAAGGAGATTGATGCTTCAACAGCCTCTTTGCTATGTGATAAACCAGATTTGCTAGCCTCTGATTCAGTTCTTCATTCTGGCGGAATGCTCATTTGACTAGGAAGCACTGTCCAAGTAGATGAACTTCTTCATAGAGCTCTTCTCAGAACATAAACCTCAAAACACTAGTTATCTCTCCTTGGCTTCAGAATGGTGAACCAACTTCTTTTGTATCTCCTTGCATGTTGTTGAGTTGCTTTCTCCTAGATCAATCCTCGAGCTTTGTGCTTCACCAACCCACCATCTCACTTTTTTTTCATTAATCTTCAAATAGGAACTTTAGTTCTGACCTTCTCTTGTTGACCGAAAGCCACAAGACAACAGAAACAAGTAATTTCAATGGTAAACCCAGATCTTAGCCATTGAAAAACAACTTGGTCCCCAAGACATACATGTGGCCGTAGATGTACAGCAGTGAAGAGCAGAGATCATCTTTCCCATGTAACCTAGAATGAATTGGCAGAATGTTGAAGATGAAGAGAAGAAGATATGATGCATGTATAAGGAAATGAAATTACCTTTTGACTTCTGACTTCTTGATACAGTTTGATGTGGGTGATAAGACTTCTACCTTTTGCTTAACTTTCTCTTTCTTACTTTTTTGCTGAATAGTTTAGGGAAGAAGCTCTCTCTCACTTTTCTAATTTCTGACCAAGAGAAAAAAAGTGAAAGTTGTTTTTGGTGAAAGCAAATTGGAGGAATTTGCTTGAGTGATATCAAATCGGGCTTGGGTTGGTTCTTTTCAAGTTCAGCCCCTTTGCATCCTATTCATCAACTTTAGGCTTCTATTGATTTGTGGCCCACTAAAGTAGATTTAGCTTGCTTTGTGTTGAACTGTTGACTGTTGTTGATTTGTAGCCTGCCAGCCTTGTTTTTATTTTCCATCCAATTGGGCTGTTGCAACAATGAGTTTTAGCCTGCAACATTTAATCATAAATAATCAACACTAATTATTTAATTTGTCCAATAAAATAATATTTGTTATCATTAATTAATTTAGTTAATTTCTTAACTCAACAATCTCCCCTTTGATGACAAACACAATTGAAACAATGATCAAAAGAAAATGAATTTGAGTAAGGTTTAGGAATTCCCTTTGATTTTTGTCATTTGCTTTTATATTGCTCCCCTTTTCTTTTTTAAGAGTAGCTCCCTCTAGATTTATGTTCTTTTCTTCTTTCCTGTTTATTATTCTTACAGAAAATACAAAAAGAGCTACACACAATTCAATTTGACTAAGGGATATTGTATAACCAGCAACACACATCCCACCCAGTATAACATATTATGTCAGCATCAAAGCAGAGTATTAAGTCTAATAAGGACAAACCAGCAACATATCATATAAAGCAAAATCCAATTTTCATGCCAAAAAAAATAAAAAATTGCCCATAGCAAAGATTGTCCATTGTAGTAGCAGCAATTAACATTCCAAAAAAAAATAAAAAAAATCACAATCATGTTATTCATGTGCTATTATTCCCCCTTTTGTCATCAAAAGTGAAAAATAGGCAAATTCAAGTAAAAACAGCACCTTAAAATTTACAATAAAGAGTTAATGTACAGTTTAAATTACCAAATTAATTTTAAGTAGATGCAGCAGTAGTTAAAGTGTTACAGACATCCAAAATAATAAAAGTAGTTCAAAAGCAACAAGAAAAACGGTTTTCATGAGACAAAAGTGAGCAGACAACAGCAAGTTTGTGAGACAAATCTAGACATCTGAACCAGTTCCCTCCGAATCAGCTTCCTCTTCAGCATCAGTGGCATGATCTTCATCTTGTTGAAGATTATCAATGAACTTCATAAATACAACCACTCTATCCCTTAATTTTCGGAGGAAATTCTCATGCTTGCTTGCTAGCTTCCTTTGTTCCTTACTCATGGCAATCATGTGATTGGATTGGGAGACAAACTCTTAGACCACATCCCTAACAACATTAAACAGAGCAGATTTTTGTCCAGTAGAAATGGAAGTGCCTTCGATAAAAGGTAGAGAAGATTCCTCAGGAATGAACTCATCATCTAGAACCACTTTCTCAGAACGAGTTGGTCATTTTTACTGTTTCACTGAACCACCTCCCTTTAAATATGAATGTCTATTTTCATAATTCTCATTAGACAAGTCAACACCAAATACTCAAAAATACAAGTTAGAAACATGCCATAAGGAATAACTTTATCTTTCTTACTTCTAACAAAGTCAAACATGTATCTAACTATAGATGACCGTCAGAAATAATACAATATTATATACTATTTGTTATTGAGTTATTAATTATATTCTTAATAATCAATAAATTCAGTTAAAAATATTCAACTAATAAGTACTCTCTTCCTTCATTAACTTTTTTTTTATTGAATATCTTTCTTCATTATTAATTTAATGTTAGTTATACATAACAATCCAAAAAAAAGCTTCAATAGTATTATACTATCGTTAGTTATATATAATGATGACGTGTAAGAATCGATAAATGAATTGGATCCCCACCTATGGAAATGAAAAGCCTATAAAAGCCAACGAACCAGACACATTATCGAAGTGTGCATTTTAGCTTGCTTCCTTAGAACACCAAAATTGGCACACAGGCTTATTTAAAAAAAAAAAAAGGAAAAGGAAATGTCTTATTTATCCTTAGCTACTTCTTCTCTTCTATGTGTTCTCTTGTTTTTCTTGTGCTCCTTGGAAAAGGGTTTCGCTCTCCAAAGAAGTAACAAGGACATTGATGATGATCATAGTCACCACCATGTTCGTCTCAGCTCTCTTCTGCCATCACCTACTTGCAGCTCCTCTTCTGTCAAAGGTCAAAACCCCAATAATTAATATTCTTCCATATTTAATTATTATAAGCATATTGATTATCATCATATCATTATTATTGGAGTATTCAACTTTAATATACTTGATATGCATTCTTGCATATTTAATGTATGTTTATATATCGAATAAATAACTATTTGTATCTATAAAAGATGAAAAATTCATATTAAATCAAAATTAAATTTATATTTACATAAGATATTTTTTGTGTGCGTGACACTCTAAAGACAGTGTATTTTTGTCATACAAAATACATTTTGTGTAGTACAAATTTAATTTTAATTTAGTATTTATATATATGTCAGCGTTTTTATTTTTTATAAATACAAATGATCATTTATGCTTTATATATCTATCTAAATAAAAATAATTCTGTGACGTATTTTTTTTTCTTTAAATAAAGAAAAAGAAAAAAAAGCTAGCCTCCCTCTAAACTTAGCATCACTTAATAAGGATGAGATGCATGGTGCAGAAATAAATTAATCAATGAGCCTAAATTAAATAGGTATTTTTTATATATGTCACTTTATATATATTATTTTAAGTATTAAATAATTAATAAGAAGTAGAAGAAAATAAAAAAAATATCTTTTATACTATAAAAAAACATACACTTAATAGTTGTCTATTTTGAACTAATAATTTATACAAATATGTAAAATTATTGGAAATTTTTTAATTGTCTAGATATTTTTTAAAAAAACCGTTTGCCACAACAGAGAACTTGAATTGAATCCTTTATGAAAATAATTATCCGGAAATTCGGAAAAGATAGAGAGACGAAGGAGCAAATAAATCAATCAAGTTATTGTAGTGCTCTCTTTTTTTTTTATGGGTTCCCATCATCATTATCCCAATGAATATTCATATGGAGCCCACGATCACATGTGAAAAAGGAAACAATCACTCATATATATTTCCTAATTTAATCACTTATTTAATAATTATTTTAAAAAATGGTATAAAATATTAAAATATAAGATCAATTAAGTATCCGAATCGTATTTTTTTTTCTCACCGAATAAATTAAAGTAGGAAGATCATCCAAAAAAAATATTACAGTAGGGTGCAAACAACATATCGGGGAAAATTTATATAAGGGCTATTTTATTTTATAAAATTATTCTTTTCAATAAAAAAAATAAAATAAATATTTTTTGGAGGCCTTTTTTAAATATTTTTTTAACTGTATGTTTTAAATTACATAATTTATTTTTCTTCAAAAATGCTCAAACAAACGGACCTGGCTGTAGCCTCTATATTTGCATATATCCTGCAACTAAACAACATTAGAAAAAGAGGGAAAAAAAAAGTTGTTTCTTAATAATTGACCCCAATTATGATTCAATGATAATCTACACACTAAAAAGATTCACGTGTTATTATTTAACAATAATATTTAAAAAATAATAAAAATTAGTCCAAACAGTTCAAAAATAATTTATTTAATATTTATTAATTATTTATTTGGCTGTATAATTGGTCTCACAAATTCTAAACATTATAATTAATGTATATAACTAATTCCTAACGTTATTAATGAGAATTAGACTTCATCATTATCTATTGCACGTAAATTGGATTAAATAATTTTTCTTTCTTTATAAATTTTTTTGGTGACTAATTCCTTATAAATTTATGTTAGGGATATAATTATATTGTTGAATTTAATTTATTAACATGGGTCAGCGACGACGGCTAGTATTTGGACTTATGACTGTGTGAGACTCTATTAACCTTTTCTTATTTTTTATTTTATTTTTTACCAATAATCAAAGAGCTTTGAAAATCATGACTGTGTGTTCAACTAGTTGACGCGTTTTATTTTGTATTTTTACAAATTAGTAATCTTCGAAGAAAACATTATTCATTCACGTTTGGCGTTTCGCCTAACCAAACCAAAATAAGCTAAAAAACAATTAAAAAAATGTTAAAAAACAAGTGGCTTATTTTGAAGAGGACACTTTCGTACCCAATCATTTCTTGTATGAAACTTTTTCTACATATATAAAGTCGAAGATAGACACATACTCGTTCATACTTTCATTAGAAAAAAATATATATAGGACAAATTTTAGAGGAAAAGATCTTGAAATGAAAGGTGGAATATTATCAAGACAAGTTTGTCCAACATCAAAGAAAGAAGAAAACTAAAATGTTTGGTCACTATTTTTTTTACTATTTTTTATGAGCAACGTGTCGATTAAAACGTTGTTGGATATATATTTTCAACAAAAATATCGTCTACACTACAAAATAAACAACACACAATCTCATTGTATTTTGTACATGTCTTGATAAGGATTTTTTTTATTATTATTCAAAGAAAATTAGGTGAAATTTTGCTATCTTAAATTATCATTCTATTTGTATTTTTTTTATTTTACAATATATATTCCATTTATAATATCTAATTAGTATTATTATTTTTTAATTTCTTCTAAATTTATCTGTAATAATGACATAATAATGTAATTTTAAGACAAACATAAATATATTAATATTATTATTACTTGAAATTGGTTTTTTTGTACGAGGATAATTTTGTCTATTTACAAATTTATTTTTACTATTATCAATATATATTTTATTTTTCTGAATTTCATATATATTTTTAAATTTTGAGACAAATCTTACGGTGTATGAAATAGATCGAGTAAATAATTAAAAAATTAAATTTTTTTTTTGAGTGCACTCATCAACCATTGAAATTGAAAGACCTCACTTCCCTGCTTTGGGAGGCTGTGACTGTGAGTGTGGTTTTATCAAAAAATAAAAAAAAAATTGAAATTGAATATCCAGATAGCAAGTGAGGTTTATGATTTATCCAAACGTCCCATTATTTAATTTTTATCAAATTAACTATCATTTTTCATATTTTAATAACTCATTAATTAATTTATACTTATTATAGCATATTTAAGTATTTATTGAAAGAAAAATATTAACAGAGATCATAATTATTGAGAGAGAAAATATGTTGTAATTAATAAATTATGTTCTCCATTTTTCTTCAAATTTTTAGATTTTCAAATAAAAATTAATAATTTTCTTAATAACTATGTATAACTAAACAGAGATAACTAATTTTAGAATGATAAAGTTATAACAAATGATACAGCAATTTTTTATTGAATGACAATATAAAAAAATATTTTAAGCCAATGTCAATTCTTTGACACCATTAATTTTTATTATTTATTATTATAGGTTTTATTTTGACAAAATTAATTGAATAAATAATCCAGGTTCTAACAAAATGAAGACAACATTGGATGTGGTACACAAACATGGGCCATGCTCCAAACTAAACAAAGCAAAGAAGGGCCCAACATCACACAGTGAGATTCTGAATGTAGACCAAGAAAGGGTCAAATACATTAACTCCAAGATATCCAAGAACAAGTTGGGCCATGATGATGAACTTGGATTGAAGCAGTTAGATTCTGCCACTTTACCTGCCAAATCTGGAAGCCTTATTGGGTCAGGAAACTACTTTGTTGTAGTGGGTCTTGGGACACCAAAAAAGGACTTGTCTCTTTTATTTGACACTGGAAGTGATCTCACTTGGACTCAGTGTGAGCCTTGTGCTAAATCATGTTACAAGCAACAAGATGACATTTTTGATCCATCAAAGTCTTCAACATATTCCAATATTACTTGCACTTCTTCACTTTGTACTCAGCTTTCTACAGCCACAGGTAAAAAATATTTTTACATTTTCTTTTTCTTAATCTCAACATCAATCATCCATGTTGTGGCTAAAATTTGTACATATAGGTAATTTTAGCGTGAAACACAAGAATATTTGATATTTTGGTATTTTATATTATTATGACAGTAGTACAAAACGTTAATGATATTTTATATTAAAAATATTATCCTAATTATAAAAAAGTTTAATTATTTTGTTCATTTCTAAAATTTTACGAATTTTATAATTAGGTCTTTGTACTTTTTTCTTTTAATTGAGTTTTTATATCAATTTTTTTTAATTAGGTCCCTACATTTTTTTTATTTTATTTGGGTCTCTATACCAATTTTTTTTTTTAGTTAGGTCCTTATAAAATTAAGACAATTACTGCTAAAAATGATCTAATTGAAAAAAAAATAATACAGAGACCTAATTAAAAAGAAAAAAAATATAAGGACCTAATTAAAAATTTTGCAAAAACTATAGAGACCAGCAAAATAATTAAACCTTATAAAAAGACAAAACATCACTGAAATTTTGTAAAAACCCACAACAAAATATAATACATACTTTAGGCCATCTTATTTTTTTTAACATAATTTTGGTTTGCTATAAATTAGGAAATGACCCAGGATGTGCTTCAACATCAAAGGCTTGTGTATATGGCATCCAGTACGGTGACTCATCCTTCTCTGTTGGCTTTTTCAGCCATGAGCGGCTGACGGTGACCGACACCGACTATGTGGACGGCTTCCTTTTTGGTTGTGGCCAAAACAACCAAGGCCTCTTCGGCGGCTCGGCCGGCTTATTAGGCCTCGGCCGCCACCCTATTTCCTTTGTCCAACAAACCGCCGCAAAATATCACAAAATATTCTCCTATTGTCTTCCTTCCACCGCAAGCAATGTAGGTTACCTTGCCTTTGGTGCTTCTAGAGCTTCTAGTTATGTCAAATACACTCCCTTTTCGACCAACTCGGCCGGCGCTTCCTTTTACGGCCTAGACATCACCGGAATAACTGTTGGGGACACCAAGCTCCCTGTTTCTTCCTCCACATTCTCTACCGGCGGCGCGATTATAGACTCCGGAACCGTGATCACCCGGCTTCCACCAACGGCCTATACCGCCTTAAGATCAGCATTCCGACAAGGTATGGCAAGGTACCCCATGGCGAGCAGTTTGTCCATATTGGACACATGCTATGACTTGAGTGCATACAAAACGGTAATTTTCCCAAAAATAGTATTTGAATTCGCCGGGGGTGCCACAGTGGATCTCGCGGCGGCCGGGACATTTTATGTTGCTAGTGTGAAACAAGTGTGCTTGGGTTTTGCACCCAATGGGGATGATAGTGATGTTACAATATTTGGAAATGTGCAACAAAAGACACTACAAGTAGTGTATGATGTTAATGGTGGTAAGGTAGGGTTTGGAGCCGGTGGATGCAAGTGATTTTACATCATATAAGGAGAGATTCTTGCATAAGTACAAGTTTAGGTGAAAACTCAGGTACAGTCGACTTCGCGTGAAGTTGATATCTGAGAGTCGTTAGATGAAAATTTAGTCAAATCAATCAAATCATCTAACGACTCTCAGATATCAACTTCACCTAAAGTCGACTTCATCTGATTTTTTACCACAAGTTTAACATATCACTTTTGGGCATACTCATAATAAAATCGATAAGAATTTCAGATATTTCAAAAATACAAGCAATTGATCTTATAATTAAGATTAACGATTATATTTTTGAAATACCTGCAAATAATTTTCTTAAATGGTTCCATAAGTTTTATGCAAAATATACTGATTTATGGAGTCCATAAACTTTTATTTGAGTATGTCCGAAAAAAGTTTGTTAAACATGTGTCTAAGCAATGCAAGAACTTTTCTTATATCAATGATATGATGTTATAGTTTAGCTACGGGCAAGTAAGGGAGAAAGGAAAGGAACCCCAATTGCTCAAGGCATTTTTTATGATTGCTATTATTATAACAATGATGATAGGTAGAAATGAAAGGGGAAATAAAAAACAAAATAGGTAAAGTTTCAAGGTTTGGGGAAAAAATAATGAAAACATTAGTTGCTATATGTCTAGTGGTTGAAAAATATTAATGGGCAAATTAAAGTGTAACTGTAACATATAAATTGAAGTGGTTAATCATGGCTCATGAATCATGATATATATTATATGATTGTTTGCAACTGTAAGATAATTGAGTAAGCAAATGTGAAGCAAAATGTAAATTTCAGTAATGGATTGTTGAATAAATCAAATGCATATGAACTTCTAGCTTACTTTGATTTATTTAGTTTAGGAGAATGCTAGGGAGACATTGATTTTATTAAATAATATGAACAGTCATCAATCAAATAAAAACATACTACAACTCTAAATTAACTTTTTAAATTTTAATATTAAAATAACTATCTGTACATTAGTAAAATAAAAATTCAATATATCTATTATTTACATTGTTTAATATTTTTATTGTTCACCTATACTTTTCCTTTAGTTTATTGTTCTAGCTTGAAGATCATATGTGTGCCTCTCCCAAAGGAAAAACATAATAACTTGTTAGATTAATAAAAAAAGTATAAATAACAAATAAAATTTGAATGAAAATAATATTAATTCTAATATATTTTGATGCGAAAATCAATAGCTAGCAAGTGGACAAATAAAATAATTTTTTAATCTTATTTTTAATTTCAAGAAAAATAATTATCTCATAAAATAATACAACATTAAATATAATAAATATATAGATTTTAAAAAGTACAATTAGCAAATAAAACATGTATGATTCTACTGTAATAGTTGAAATGCTCATTTCAAATTTTGGGAAGTAACCATGGTGAGAAGCCAAAATATGTAAATTACTAAATTTAGTTAAAGTGATTAGTAATACTATCACTGATTCTGCTAGTGATAGAGAACTAGATACACAAGAATTGGTCTCCAAACATATATGTTCTGGGCTAAACTACTAAAAATACATTTGAATTATTTTATTGTTAACAAAAATATTTTTAAAATTTGTTATTAATAAAAATATTATCAAATTATTTTAAAATATAACAAAAATGCACATTTATATTTGATACATTTTATATTAACAGAAAAAAGTAATGTAGCAGATGAAACTTTTTATATGGTTAGTAAAATTCAAGTGAGTTATGTCATATTTTTTTGTTAACGAAATAAATTTCTAATTACAACTAAATACTTTTTGCATGTTTTTAAATTATTTAAAAATATTTTTATCGATAACAAAATTTAGGAGCATTTTTATCAAGACGAAAATAATTAGAATACATATTTTATAGTTTACTCTATATTCATATATATTTGTTTCCTAAGTGAGATAGTGTTGATTGTGAAAATAGCTTTTATTTTCCCTACTCTACTCTGTTTTGGGTTTGTTAACTTCTTCGCGTGGTATCTAAAATAAAGGGTATTCGCATCCATGGCTGCCACTGAATCCAAGACCACCCTTTCTTCAACTCCCAATTGAAACCCTTTTTCATAGCCATCCCTGATAAGACCAAACTACCAATAAACAATCCAAGTTCTTTGATGAGAAGAGAAATTAGAATTTAGATGTTAGTTAAAGACAATGAGCAGATTGAGAAATCGAATTTGAAGTGGGTGATAAGATATTCTTAAAAATCTACTCATACCAATTAAAAATCAGGTAAACAATATATATATTTATAGATAAATATATAATGACTAATTTTAGTAGTTGATTTTAATGTATAAATAATATTTTTATTATTACACATTTTAAAACCATAGAAGCTTCTAAGTTAGACCCTAAGAGAAAAAGAATTCTCAAACTACCCTATTATTAGGTAAAGAAATAGAGTTAATGATAAAAAGAGAAATGATAATGAAAATATTTTTCTATCTATCTACCTGGCAGACGGGTTGAGGAGCGTGAGCAGAGGAAACAGGATAAAAATGTTCATAGATCAAATCATATTTATACATTTGTGTTATTTATCTGTATTTAATTTATAATTTGTGGATATAATCTGATTTATAAGATGGTGATATTCAATTATAATAGTCAAATCGAATTATTAATATCACAGTTATATTCATAAATTCAATTAAATAATAAACAAATAAATAATATATGTTGTATTTGAATTTTATTTTAATAATAATTATTATTTATATATGTTGTATTATTTTAATTTTATTATGTAACGTAAGTTTTAATAATATTCTAAAAATAAATATATTTAAAAGAGTAAAAAAAATTTGTTAGACTAAAAAATAAGATTTTCTTGACTTTTTCTTTATAGCAATAAGTTTTATTATTAATGTATTTTTTATTTTAAAAATATATACGATCCGCAATGTGTAAATCAAATCGGATGCAAGCATAACAAATATAGATATTTAATCCAATATGATTCAATAAGTTTAAGGCGGATAGAATCGAACTGAGTTTAGTCAACTGAAATATAAAGCAAGATATGAAAAAAAAAGATGAATTAGAATTGTACATGGAACCACTTTTCCCTTCCTTCAAAGTCCTGGAAAATAGACTCTACATTTTCCTTAGCTCACTCTTCTCTAACCTTTCCCTCACCTCTCCTATTACGTTTTATTCTCTGAAACCTAACTAACTACCATGTCACTCATTCATGTCTAAAATTGATTTGTTTGCACGTGTCCTTAAAAAGGAGTATTTAAGAAGAGTTCGGGGTAGGTTTTGGACTATATTCAATTCAAATTATTCGTAATGCTACATAACAATTGAATTTTGGAATGCAAATTAAAGAATATCAGAATGAGATTACAGAATTAAAATAACGACAACAGAACTAAAGGCAAAAGCAGTAAAAGAAAAGATAAAAAAACAGACCATATATAAAAAATCTGTTGAAATACATAATCTAATAGCATCAGATTACAAAATTGAAGACAGTAACAGCAAAATTAAAGACAAAGATAGTAGAAAAAAAGATAAAGAGATAGACCATGAAGAATCCATTGAGATACATAATCCAACAGTAGAAAAATACTTTGCCACTTAACATTGCTACAAAGATGAAATCTTTGGAGAACGCAACGAAATAGATAGAGATTTTTTAACAATTTAATGTTTTTTTTCTTTATAAGTAGTGCACTTCGAAGACAAATTGCTATTAACCATTTATATTTTTGCAATTATATATATAATTTGGATGATTCTAACATTATTTTTTACTTGAATTATGTTTTTATTAAGAAATAAATCAGTTAAATTAATATTTAACTTCTCGAATAAAAAGATAAAAAGACGGTGATAGTAACTTAAAATAAAAATTTATATAATAAAGAGAAATAAAAAATAAAAAATAAGAAATTTAGCGGTGGTTATTATTAACTACTGCAAAAATAATTAGTTTTACAAACGATATAGCGGCGGCGGTTAGTTAACCACCGCGACATGGGCATCAATCAGGTTCTAAAGCTAGCAACGGCCATTAACCGCCGCAAAATATTTCTGCCGCAAAATACCGTTTAATGGCAGTTATACCAGCAGTTGCACAAAACCGCCGATAAAGATTTAGCCGCGACCTATCTTAAAGCGTTTTATCAACTGTTGCTATATGTTTGGCGGCGATCAGAAAGTCACCGTTATCTGAAAAATCAACCGTAGTTATATGCCAGATTTGTTGTAGTGTATCTTGGGGTCGCCAATTCCCTCGTATGATTTTAGTGTTGTTGGCAATGTGAAATTCTTTGGCATTTGAAAACTCATTATCTCTGGCGAGAAAGGGTTCGTCCTTCTTTTTATACACTTTGGTGGGATGATCTCCAGGGCCGTGTTTGTCTTGGAATGGTGTTCGCATTTAGAACTCTCCTTGTCAGCATTCTTTTTCTCTCCATCTTCTTTACTCCCACTTGCATTGCTGGCTAAAAGGTCGGTCATCTTTTTCACTTCCGCCTAACGGTGTTCATGGCCACCAACCCAGCATGAGTCGGAGTTGGAGGAGGTGGTGGCACGGCATCTTCTTTAGCCATGATTGTCTTCCTACAAAAGAAAGATAAGTGGTAATCGTAGGGTTATACGTAGTATTTGGTCCCACAGTTGGCGTCAAATATTCCAGTCAAAAATTGTGCTCTTCGAAGTATAACTTGTTGGCACCGAAAAGTGCTTCCGTATTCTTCCACCTGGGAGATGATGTGGATTACTTAGAAGTCTAATCTGTGTGTAGAACCTGCAAAAAGAACTCTAATACTCAAATCAATATCAATTCTCATAATATCTTAATTAAAGCTATTTAGTTTTGGTAGTCTGTGTAATTCTCGTCTGTCCTTGATAACTCTAATCATCTCCTATTTATTATTGCCAAGTGTTATCCGACCTGTATATACCTTGGCCGAAATTCGCACAGAAACTATTGAGGTGCCAAACGGTTACATCATGAAATTAGGTTTAAATATTTCCTAAATTGATTTTAAGGTATAACGTATATTCGAGTTATTAAGGTACGGATCAGATTTTAACTTAAATTTTTTAATTTTTAGGTTTATTGTATCTGTAATTTAAATGCAGTATAAAAATGTAGAAACATTAAATCTGAGGATGTGTTTGTTTCAATTATTTAGCTGAGTTTTAATAAAAAAATAATACTGAAAAAAAACTTGTTTCATTCGTTACTACCTAATTGTATTGATAAAAAAAATGAAATATAGTTACATAACATTATATCCTTCCTTTCATAATCTACCAACATGACGCAAAAACAAAACTATACGGTAGTATTTGGTAGAGAGACAGAGATTGAAAGACTGAGATTGAAATAAATTTTAGTATTTTGTTTGGTGCAAAGTGAGAGACAGAAATTGAAACAAGAATAAAACTCTAATTTAATTTGCACAAAAGATAAAATTGAAATTAATTAATTGAAATGAGAGTATTTTAGATATAAAATATTATTAAAATTTTAGTCTCCGTCTCTAAAAATTTCAGTCCTATGTGTCTTTACTTTTTGAAGGTACTAAAATACTAAAATTTTGAGGACAGAAACAAAAATTTTAGTACCAGTCTTTGAACCAACAAACATGATACTGCGTCTCAGTCTCCCAATCTCTACTTCAATACCTCAAAAGTCAAAACAAACGCTACCGTAACATGTGGTGTAACTCGAGGTGAGTTATTAAATCCCAACATAAAATTTAAAGTATTATTATTAGTAGTATAAAAATATTTTATATAAATATTTAATTATATATTATCATATTAGCACAATATTTTTATTTTTTACATTTATCTTTTTAAATCATGGTAAAAAAATACTTTCATTAGCTAGATGATAAACAATGTATCAAAATTATGAGTGATGCCCCAGAACAAATTAGTCTAATAAAATAAATTAATAAATTAGTGTCTGATCTTTTAGAATTTTAAATAAATTAACTTTTAATAAAATAAAATGACAAATGAATCTCTAATATTTTATAAAAAATGACAAACTAATCATTAATAATTTGATATTTAATTTTTTCTAAAAAAAATATAATTAAGGAATTAGATTAAATTATTTGAAAATTTAAAAGATAAAATACTAATTTATTTATCTCTTTATTTTATTAAACACTAATTTATCTAATATTTTAAAAGATTAAGAACTGTCAAGATAGAACTAATTTAAAGTATCACTCTAAAAATAAGTTTATCTAATATTTATTATATAATTAGCTTTGTTTGGAGTAGTAGATTATTGTCAAGATGAATTGAACTTCCATGTACCTATTTCCTAACTAAGAATTATAAGTTAATTAAAGACAGGATTGAATCTAAAGCATATGATATGATATTATGATGTAGTAATTAATCCTGCTAGCAGACAATAATAATCTGTGGTTGGTCAGCACAACCACTTTGGAACCAGCTGTGTTGACAACCGGAAAACGATTCTTACGTGGCACCATTGCTACTTAATCATTTGTATTAATAAATAATAATCATTGAAGGAATGGCTCCAAAAGAAGCAAATCTTGCAAATGAGGTTAAGCCAAGTTTCGGTTCACTGGATTTTATTTATTGCTTTGTGACTTCATGGTTTCCATAAACAAACAAGGAGAAAGGAATCAATCTGCAAAAGCCAGGGGATTTCTGTGTTGTCATTATTATTCTTATTTGGTTCTAAAAATTGAAAAGTTTCGGTTTTAGCTACCAAAAAATCTAAAAAACAGAAATATATTGTTGCGGCCTAGCCTAAATAAATTTCGGGCCAACTCAACACATAGACCACCTGACCCGAATGGTCGGGTGCAAGCTGCTTAATTTCCGACTCGAACACGCGTTCTTGACAGCTCCTCACTACAGCTGTATGAGAAAGCTTTGAGGAAGGTGGATCTTCTCTAGTGGGACCCACTTCTGACACAGTATATATGGGGAGGATCCTACTCCTCCCGCAAGGTATGATATCTACCACTTTATCTCTTTTTCGCTTGCACATTAAACTGACAAGAGCGTCAGAATGTCTTTGTAGGTGACACCGCCCTTCACATCCAGAACTCGGAACGTCGGCTACTCCAGCTTCACCCTCGCGACCTGGTCCCAGGCCACACTTCACCTATCAACCCGAGGATCCCTTCGAACCGTCCGGTACCCGACTTATCAAACATTGGCACCGTCTGTGGGGACTGCCTAAATGGACATCGTACAGGGTCCAGGGGACCATGGCCATGGAGCGGGCCTTAAGGGGGTAGCCTCCATCGCTTCTTCCCGGGAGCGGCTGAGGTCCCCCCGTGACGTACCGAGCCACATTCAAGAGCCCAAGAAAGACGCCCCTTTGGAGGAACTGGCAATGATAGCACCAAGATAATGCAGGAACTGCGCCATAGGGTACAGAACTTAGAGCGCCAGCTGGCAGATTAGGAGCACCATCAACAAACTTCCGATCCCAACTACTCTCCGTCTCTCGAGAGCCGGGAAAGAACCTCTCGCAGAAGCCGCTCCCAGCGCACTCCCACCTCAAGATCAGAATCAGAAAGTAGCCGGGAAGACCAGGAACACCCGAGAAAATGACATGACCCCTTTATCTACGTCCGATCTAGGGGGACTCGCGTCGTGAGACGAGATCAGGAAGATGACGGAAAAATAAAATTTAAACTGACATTTATTTAAATAAATTAAGAGAATCTAGGTGGTAAAGAAAGAAGAGTACGAAAAAAAAAAACTCAGAAACAACATATTATGTTTGAACAGTTATTTAATTAATGTAACATTTATATTTATATTTTCTTTGGTTTAATATTTTTTGAACTTTATATTTTATTTGTGGTTGATTTTTATGATAGTGTCAAAAGGATTAAATTTAATCACTTGAAAAAACTTGTTTTAACAAATTAGTAATCTAATCCACTAGATAAATTCAAATTGATTTTGGTTATCATTGTTATCATATATAATAACCTAGAATTTTTCTTACATAGTTAGATGTAATATTTTTGTATAAAAGTGGTTCCCCTCTGATCTATCCGACCCATGTGAACAGTTCCGTCGCCAGCTGGTTCTGGTGTGGTTTTTCTCTACACAACACAATTTGTGGTATCGCGGTGATTGAGGCAAATAATAATAGTGCAATGCTTCATACAAATCCATGAATCCATCACACCATTGGCGGGCAAGTTGGTGAATGAGTTTGACAAATTTTAAAAATAAAAGAAGAAGAAATAGTTGAAGATGAGTTTATAGAAAAATATTCAATAAGAGTAAGTATTTATGCTTTTTTGTCAAAAAAATAAATACTTTGGGAACTTTTGTTATATTGAAAATAAATTTTCTTCTATAAGTAAGAAAAGAAAATATAAAAAAGGATGTTGATGTTGAAAAAACATTAATGAAGTGCATGCTTCTTACGGTGAAAATAAATTTTAGGCAAAAAGTGTTTTCCAGAAGGAAGGTAAATATATTTAGTCTTGATTTCGATGGGTTTATTTGATTAAATTTTTTTTTTATCAAAAATAAAATATTTTTATTAAGCTTTAAATACGAATGAATATTTAAAAAAATATTTTTATTAAAAAATAAAAATAAAAATATTTTAATATTTAAATTTCTTTTTAAAAATTTATTTAAATATAAACTAATTTTTGTCAATTAAAATTTTTTTTTAAATAAAAATATATTATTATTTTCAAAAGCAAGCTAAATCAATTATTGAAGCTGAATGACATTTAGTCACCAAAAAAAAAAAGCTGAATGACATTTGAAGAAACTACATGCCAAATTGAATGTGTCAGCGATGGAAGTCGTTAGGTGAAGTTATTGAACTAGGTTTGGATAAACACCTTGAAGGCACGTAGCACAACTAACGAATGAAATGTTGGTTATTACTGAGGTGTTCATATCTAAATCGATTCAAATTAAACTGTTCATTCAATCCAATTTAAATCGAAAATCAATTAAAATCGCACTAATTCGGATTTGATTAGATTCTATTTTTTACAAACTGTTAGATGGAATCAGATTTCAAATCTACTTTTCATAACCAATCCAATTCAAACCGCATAATGTGCTATAATATTATTATTTTATTATTATATTTAGGAGTAAGTATTGTTTTGGTCCCTAACATTAGGGTGAAAATCGAAACCGTCCCTCATCTAAATTTTCGATTTAGAACCGTCTTTAACGTTCCTTTTGTATTAAAATAGTCCTTTTAATTTTTTTCGGACAAAAATACCCTCACCACTATCAGCACAATTACCTCCTCCACCCACCACCACCACCACCAACACCAACACCAACACCATGGATAATGGAATCATAAGAACTCAGAACCAAACCCACCACCACCACCACCACCTCCACCCACTGCTACTCCATCACCATCTGCATCACACCAACCAAAACTCAGAAAATCAACATCATCGTCGTCATCCTTGTCAGGGAACTCAGATCCAGAACTCAAACTTAGAAAAACAATCCTAGAACTCAAACTCAAAAAACAAGAACTCAACTCAGAAAATCATCATAATCATCAAAACCCATAACTCAGAATCCATAATTCAAACTAAAAAAAACAAATCCAAAACTCAAACTCAAAAAATAAGAACCAAAAATTCAGAAAAACAAACCCAAAACTCAAACTCAAGCAAACCCAGAAGAAGCAGAAGACGAAGCAGAAACAGAGATCGAAGCAAGAAGCAGAAGCAGCGAGGAGCAGTGGCGAGGCGGCGAAGAAGCAGCAACGCGAGTCCTTCTCCCTCTTCGCGTCTCTCTCTCTCTGTCCGATCTCTCTCCTCTGGTGTGGGTGGATAGCACGAGGGCAAGTTGGACAGCGATGAGGCGCAACTGGCAGTGAGAGTTGGATGCGGTCTCGGTGGCGATGCGACGGGACGCGCAGCGGGCTGGGCGTGGCGGCGAGGTTTCTTGCGTTTTCGTTCCGTTCAGCTCTCTCAAATCTCCGTCTCTTCTCCTGTCAACAGGGGCGGCGACAGCGGCAATGACACCTACTACGCCGCCTCCCTCTTTTCCCCTTCCTTTCTTCTTCCTGCGGCAATTAGATTAGGAACGGTTTCGATTTTCACTCTCAACGTTAGGGACCAAAATAATACTTACCCCTTATATTTACATTTATATTTATAACATGTTCAATTTTTTATAGATTTTTATATTATTCGTGTAATATTATTATTTAATAAATATTTTATATTCAAAATGTTATTTATTTATTTATTTTAACTAACCTATAATTTTATTTCTATCGTTATGTTTTTGTTGGCTTTTTAAGTAATTATTGAGACTTGTTGTGTCATTGTTAATTATTTAAAATTTGATGTTGATACTTGTTATATGTATTTAATTTTTTTTAATTTATAAACCGTAAATCCAATCCAATCCAAACCGCTTAAAATTGGATCAGATCAGATCGAATCTTTTTTTAAAATCATCCAAGTCAAATCGCACCGCAAATAAAATTAGTGTTCGAATTAGATAAATTTTTTATTCAAAACTGATCTAAACTGCATCGTGAATGCCCTTAATTATCACTCATGCCAAAGAAAAACAAGGACTCTAATAAGTACTTAGGACAGTTATATTTGACATTTAATTTCTATTGGGACATATAATTATAATTTTTTTTTGAGATTTAATTATTTTATTAATTTTTTATAGTTTTATTCATTTATAATTAAATTTTTATATTTTTTTATTAAATTCTTATAAAGGAATATTATTTTTTTATTCAAACTGATGATGAGACTGAGTCTCTTGTTAATCACTACTTGTTACAATTATATTATTCACATAGGTCATTAGATGATAAAGTTTTGAGTCTCTTATTCATCACTGCTTGTTATAATTATATCATCTATATAAATCATTAGATAAGTCACAGATTTATGTGTTAATTTCACAGATTTAAAATATTATGGAATTCAATGATATTATTGTCTGAGATAAATTTTTACCAGTAATTAAGACAAAAAAAAATAAAAAAGTGAGCCATCATCAGTTCATCACTGTCAGAAAAAATTCAATAATAACATCATTTTAGATTAGTATTCTGCAAACAATTCACCGATAAAAATAGTGTTGGAAATAAAATCCACTGATAAATAATTACCAGCAATATTTATACAATTAACGTTTATCTACAAATAAATTCAACGATAATAAAATTATGGTCGGACTTTTTTTGTTTACATTTTCACCGATAATTTCGACAATTTTCAACGCCTTTTATATAGAGTACAAATTTATTTAAGAAAAAAAAATATTTTTTTACATTTATAAAATTGAAACCCACAACCATTGATTATAAAACTTAATATATATTATCTTATCACCTTAACTAAATCTATATTTATCAATATGAATAGAATATACTACAAAAAGTATTACCAAAAGATCAAAACACAAAAAATAACATAAAAAAATTAAAAAACATAACTAAATATTATACATATATATTTCCATACAAAAAATAACATTAAAAAAATTAAAAAACATAACTAAATATTATACATATATATTTCCATGAAAGATTTTAAAAATTAAATTTTAATATAATATTTTATAAGTTTAATTAAAAAATGATACATTTCTCTTTATTAAAATTTAATAATTGTATGTATTTTGTTTCATAATTGTTTATCTTTTGAATGGTAAAAAATCTTATAAAAAATACAAAAAATTGAAATTGAGTTTTACTATAACTTTTTGTATTATCCTTTTACATAGTTATCAAAATATTTTATAATTTTAAACAAAATATAAAAGTCATTTTTTAAATACAAAATTGTTTATCACTTATGAAAATATATTATTTTTGTTATTTTGTGAAATTTCAAATTTGTTTAGAGATATTTTTGTCTGTTTGATCTTTTATATAGAAATAATTTTACACGCACCTAAAATCTTTTAGAGACATTTTTAGTTATTTACTTGTATTATAATAGAAAAATGTTATATAACTAACAAATATTATTATTTTTTATCAACAATAATTTGTAATTATATTTATAGACATTTTATACATAAAAAATATATAATTTAATTTATATATATATTTATCAAGAGTTTAGTATACATAAATTAATAAAATTTTTTTATTAAAAATAATTTAATATTTATACTAATCAAATAATAATAAAAAATATTAAAAATTATTAACTCTAAAAATTTTATATATAGTGTTGTTCATACCCTAACCCAACACTAGGGCTCAAGTCTAAATAAACTAAAAAGACCCAATTTAATAAAGATTGGCTTTCGCTACCTACGACCTCCTTATAAGAGGTTGGACTCAGCAGACTTCACTCCAAAGAAGTTGGGTTTGAAAAATAGCTGGCAGATAACAATTATTTAAATAAGTAACTATCCCTAAAATCTCTCAACCCGCTTCCCGAATCCATATCTCAACTACTCTAAAATAAAGGGACGATTATCCAACCTGAAAAGTGGAACTACTCCAACGATTCAATCACCACTATGACACCCACCCTTCAAGTATTACTAAGTCTCAATACTCTCTAAACCTGTTTAGCCCCTTGATGACTTAGGCATCAGAGTGTTTTTGCAGGTACCACCTTATTCTTTCATATACACAAGTCGGACGACGACTCCTAGACACACAACAAGTCGGAGGCCACCTCCTCTTAACGTTTGGACCAATCCGTCAAGCTCAATCCATAAACCTCAAGTTACCCACGTAACAACTGTATTGATTATTTTCAAATTATAACACGTAAATTTAGAACAAAAAATAAAAAATAAAAGAGTAAAAATGTAAAATATTGTTTTTGTCCCTAACATTTGGGGTAAGTCCTATTTGTGTCCTTAACGTTTAAGTCATCCTATTTGTATTCCTAACGTTTATAAAAGTGATTCAATGTTATTCTACTATCAATTATACTAACAAATAAGATTATATTTTTCAATTATTCTTATTTGAATGTATTCATTCTCAATTAGATCTCACTTGCATGTGTTCGATTTTAATATTATACCCACTATTTGTGTTTAGATTCAATTATTTCCCTAGAAAAGTGAATTATGTAAATGTCGTAGGAATTAGTTTCAACTTGAGATATTTTTGGGAGTGGATCATTGATTCTATTCCAAATATTTGTATTCTAACTTTAAAAAGATATTTTTAAAACTCAAACGAAAGCGTTCATCATGTGTAATTGACGATAGAATAACATTAAATCACTTTTACCAACGCTAAAAATACAAATAAAATTATTTAAACGTCAGGGACACAAATAAAATTTACCCAACAAACATACTTTATTCAAAATAAAATTAATAGACACGCTAATGAGTACTCACAACTCACAAATATATATAATCCAGAGTTCCATACAGGAAAGGCAGAAAATAAGTTCCCGCAGTTGATTGCCATCCTAATAAATCGGAAATTAAACCCATTCTCGATCCAAACAAAACCATCTCTTATAATTTCTAAATTCTAGTTAATCTTCCTCCACCACCATCGATCACCTCCCCGGTGGCCATGGCGGATAGCACCACCACCATCACCGATGCCGATAATTCTTCTTCCAAGAAGGAACCGCTCCTGGACCGGAGGAAACAATACAACCGCTGCGTCTCCAACGTGAACGACGAGTTCCGCACGTTCCGCTCCTACCTCCGGTGGATGTGCATGGACCAGTCCAACAAATTCACGGCGGCGCTGTCGTGGCTGGTGTTCCTCCTCTTCACGG